>NC_056736.1:432000437-432165437 GCF_019279795.1 Protopterus annectens | reverse complement strand
CTTGCCACATATAGGAAGTTGTAACATCAGAGAAATGCATGCTGTAATAATACAAAATGAATAAAACCATGGAAGTATTACAAGAGTATAGACTCTTCCCTTTGTCATAAAACTGGCATATGTCAATGGATTACAGATAGCTAAGTATCGATCATAAGCCATTAATGTCAGGCAAGACATTTCATTAAATCCACACATGTACAATAAATATGTTTGAATAAGACAACCGAAGTAGGAAATGGTTTTCACATCAGACAGGATATCTACCATGAGCTTGGGAAACATTGCAGTACTCACACACATTTCATTTAAACATAAATTACAAACAAATATATACATGGGTTCATGCAGAGTTTCATGCAGCGCTATCACAGCAATAAGTGATACGTTAACAATGATTATTAATAAATAAATTATAAGACAGCCTACAAAATAATAATATTGAAACTGATCAATGTTATCAAACCCAGTGAATATGAAGATATTGTTATCTGAAGAATTTTCCATTTCTTCTTTATTGTTTTCAGAAAAATAACCTCAGAAGTCAACCTGCAGAGTAATACATGATTTGTGCTTAATATTAGGTAACTACTACACGAGACTGTAAATCTGATGGCTTTGAAAATCATATAACCTAAACAAACTATTTAAGGTAAATCAATATTTACTAAACAAGTTTGAAAGAGCTTAATAGTTAGCACTGACTTACTTTTAAATCACATTACATATATGTTAGTCTTAGTAAATGTGCTTTATTATGATGTGTGACATGCACTGACATATTTTTATTATAGACCATTATGGATATCAAAATGTTATAGCCATAACATAAGCTAAATCACTTACCCATGACAATAAAATGCAAAATGTTACAGTTCTCATCAGCTGAAAGCATTAAAAGAATTCCAATTTAAACAAACAGCTTTTAAATATCTGTTTCCCTAGTTTCTACTTAATTTAGAAATAATCTAAAATTATATCATTATTATCCAATGAACAGGCTATTTCTTTTCTCTTCCTTGCTGTCCAAAGACTGCTGTGAAATAACGGTATTTATACATTACATCTTCCTGGGAATGTAATGTATTTTGTGCAGTAATACCTCTGGGGAATATGTTTTACAAGATTTTCCCTTTAGAATCACAAATCAGTCTCAGGTGGTATTTTAGTTTACATTTCATCTAATATAACCATACCATTCCCGTCACTAGTAATATGAGTCATCATGTCCTTTTTATTTAGTGCTCTATGTTTTGAGGAAAATGTGCCTTCATTGAAGGCTTGCATAAAATAATGATAGTTAATTTTCAAACAATGTGCCTATACTTTTTTCTCTTATGGATTAGTTGCTGCCAAAATATTATTAAATAATGAACCACTCTGTGTAAACAGAACAGGATGTTACTGAATCTACATTAACTGTTTTCAGTGAATACCTTCTTCATATCTAAAATCTTAAATATGTTGTTGATTTGAAGGCAGATATTATCATAAAATGGGTCACTCCGCTGTGTAATTCTTTTTGGTTTTGGCTGATTAACTATTCTCATACTTTGCTTCCTGTTCACATTTCTGCAGAAAAGCCATTGTGATTAGCTTCATCTCCCCATTAGACTTTTCAGACTTATAACTTTTTGAGGTTAACACTTGTTAAAGAAAACTAAAACAATAAGAAACTAGTATTCTGGCATCAAGGGATAAAGCCCTATAAATGGTACAAGTGACCGGGGTTCGATGAACAGCTGTGGCATCTGAGTCACTGTCAGTTAAGGAGGGGGTGCTCATTAGTGATGTGAGGGAAGGCATGTCCCAAAGAAGGAAGTAGCCCTCAGACAATGCGTAAATGAATGCAGGGGGGATGGTAAGCCAGGTAGGTCATATGAAAAAGAAAAATATCCCCCAAGCTGATTGTTGACAGCCAGGATGCTCTTAGGGTCCGCATTGGTGCCAGCCCATATCGGAGCAAGCCCTTGGATGATGGGAATGACTGGCAGATGGATGTAGGCCAATTGGATAGAAGTTCCATAGGATGAAGCAGGGGGGGGGCAAAAAACGTAAAACAGTGTATAAAGGTCTGAGGCATTATTGTTTCATGTGAGAACATCATTCCTGAAATATTTCAGTGCAGTCCATCTTTTATCTTTATTTTAACTATCATCACAGAAACCACAAGTGTGGCCATAAAAGTGAAATGTTTTCTTGTAATTTAATTTTTTAGTTAGCTGTAAACCAAAAGACACAATAGTCACTGCAAGGCTGTGAAAAGTTAAATACGTTGACCTGAACTTTGCTTTATTTGTTAACTATATAAGTAAATGTTGTAAACCAGAAGACACAGTAGTCACTGCAAGGCTGTCAAAAGTTAAATAATTTGACCTGAACTTTGCTTTATTTGTTATTTATTATTGTTATTTATTTGTTAACGATATAAGTAAATGTGGTCCTTCTTTGTCTTTTCTTCCCTCTGCCATCATATCTTTCAACAGTCTAGATTTGCACAGAATGGGGAGGAGGTAATATAGGTTTCTTAAGTTGAATTTGGTGGTGCCACAGACCTGTACGCATACCTTGGATCTAATTGGGCAATGCATTAACAAGTGCATATATTCCAATTCTCCCTTTCCCTACATCTCCAACAATCACCAGTCCCCCACTTTCACTTTAATGCCTGTTTTGGCATAATATGTCAAAAGTGCATTTTTTTTAATTACATAAAGAATAAAGAATGGTGGGGAATCCAAAGCTTAGAGTCTGTGATGGTAGACTACCATTCCTTGGAGCTAATGATTAGAGCTGGTACCCAGGACCACTTAATCATATCTGCTTCAAAGATATCTACACTAATTGTCCAGAGATGTATAAATTAAAGAGAGGAGGTTTGGGTAGTTTGGTACCCAGGACCACTTAATCACATCTGCTTCAAAGATATCTACACTAAGTGTCCAGAGATGTATATATTAAAGAGAGGAGGTTTGGGTAGGTAGCCCTTGGATGCCATTTCCCATCAAAAGACCATTAAAGATAACTTCCAAAATTATTGAATTACTAGGTTGTTTACTAAGCAGGCTGGTTATTTGCAAATATTACCACCATTTTATGTTCTAAGGGTGAGGTCTAATCTACATTGTGCCGAGTGATGCAAACTGTCACTTGAAGTTGTATATAGGCCAGTCTGGTACACAAAGCCTTTCAGTATTTAGTTTTCCCAAAAGATTGGTGTATCATCAGTCACTGACGTATCACTAGCCCATCTTCAGTCGCAATGTAACCAGCCAAAATCATCTGTTTGACCTCTAATAAGTGCTTAATATGTGCTTGGAGGATTTTGTCTTTGGTCCTGCCAGGATCCCATAGTTTCCTGCATTCTAGTGGAAAACTTTCTACTTTAGAAGGTGAATGATAAATGAGGCAGAGCTCAGAAAAGAGTCATATCAGTCTAGGGTTTGGTCTCACCTGGACCATCTTAGCTAAATCGTTAAATAATTACAGTGATAGTTAAATAATTGCATTCTTACCTGCATCTTTCACCACTGTGGTATTATTAAATATGCTCTACTTGTTTAGGTGAATCTTTTTGCCAACCTAACTTCCTAACTAATTTCATGCTCTTCCACACACATAAGTTAAATTATGTAATGTTTTCTTTACCCAGTGTTTCATACCATGTTTTGCTTGACTATTGTTTTTATTTTTTTAGATTATATTACATTATTTTAACATTATTCTGTTAATATTATTTTTTTATTATTCTGTGACAATTTTATGTAAGCTATGACTGGAGCTTTTCTCCCCGGGCCTCGGCTGAAAATAGACACTGCCCCATTCGGACCATCCCAGTAAACAAATGTAAAATAAATAAATAAATAAATGAATGAATAAATAAATAAAATAAATTCAGCCACCTGTGCATATCTAATTAAGTCAGGGATGTCTAAGCCCTAAATCTCCATTCAACTATGAGTTTCCTTCCAGCGATTCGGTAGTGTTTATTATCTCATCTGCAGTTGAAGATTAGTCTTTGAAGCTGTTAGGTTAGTGGTTGAGGTTTAAGAGTTGCTGTACACCCAGCCAGATCAAGGACTTTTCATATTATCATCATAAGCATGGCTGCAATTTTGGCTAAGAGGGGGAGTTTCAGTCTAGTTAAACTTACAAACTGCTGCTGACAAGAAACAACGAGGGAGTTAAGTTTTACTGTAGAGATGCCTTCAGTATGGTGAGTTAATGTAATCTATCAGTATTCAAGGAATATAATATTAGCTAAGGAAGTATGTAAACCTTATACAAGTTTCATTTAGCAAAAATAGAACTGAAAATACAGTTTAAATGACTTGATCACTCTCATCCACTTAAGAGTTTTAATTTAATCCCATTTGGTGGACTGTGTTGTATAGGTTAGGGCACAAATATTTCTCTTAAGGGCATAAATGCAAAGTTGCACCTCAGTTATTATGCACATTGTATGGGTATGTTGTTGTGACCTGTTTGACTTCTTGCTAGCTAGAACATACGATGCCATGGCTTTGTAGAATAGCTGTTTTGCAGAGCCCAGTAGGTCTAGTTTGAAAGTATTCCAACCCTCCCAATGCCTGGAAATAACTGATAATAGGTCGTGCAAAAATGTCTGGTCCATTGCAAAATTTGTTGTACCCCTTCCTCTGAGTTACAAAAGAGGAAGGCCATGCATGCTGATGAAGGTTCACATTACCAGTACTCCCTTGGTTAGTGTAGAAAAGCACAAGTAAGATTGGAGAAGACATATGGGATAATTTCTACTGTCTCACTGTTTACAATCCAACATTGAATTCTTTGGAAATAGTTAAGTCTGCTGGTTATACTCATGAGGGGGGCAAAGTTGGTTTACTGAAAAGGTGATGAATGCTGCATGGGGCAGACATCTATCATGTGAAACTGGTGTAGCCATTCATACAACATGACCTTATGTCTATTAAGTCTGATTCTTCTCCTGGGATGTCTATCCTTTGAATGGTCCGGTACCTTGTTGAATTTTCCACCCAAAATTATGGGCAGGTGGAGGACCCCAAGTTATATCAGTGTACTGTACAATGAATGAAAAGGGATGACCTCTGCCACATTAGCTGGCCATGGAGGATCAAAGCATGTCTACTAGCTATCTACCTTTTTATCAACTATATTATCTACTATAGTCCAGCCTACAGCATCCTGGACTAGTAGTAAGATACCCTTATCCACATAATTACTGCATGAAACAGCATAGCAACCCCATCTATGTCTCAATTAGAAAGCTGCTGATTCCTCAGCTTAGTCTCCTGAAGGAAGGATATAAGACAGTGCCATTGTAACAGCTTCTACATTATGCAGCTTTTCTGACATTAGAATGTAACCCCTGGATTTTCAGGATAAGGAGCAAATGTTGTGTATCCTTATGGTGTTCATAAGACATACTACAGGATGGGTTAAGTACTGAAAAAACAAAATAACACTGTAAATGGCTACTAGTACTCTACAAGGTAAAAAAGATACTAATAGCTGTTAACAGAACTAAAAACAGCTGCTAGTACTCTGTAAGGCACGAAAGATACTAATAACTGTTAATAGCACTGTAAACAGCTACTAGTACTCTTTGAGGCAAGAAAGATACTAATAGCTGTTAATAGCACTATAAACAGCGTTTAGTTATCTGTAAAGTAAGAAGGATGCTGTCTAACTACTACAGTACTAATGTTAATACAAACTGAGCCATACCTACAAGGAGCAGTAGTAGCTCAAGTACGGTCAGCTGTAAGGGGCAGACCTGCACAACCCCAAAACAAAGAAGGTCTCAGTATGGCTGATAAGGTGAATTCTGGAATGGATATACAACATGGTAGAGGAGGTAGCAACATTAGCATGGGCTTTCTTTAAACTTCCCCTAAACTTAGAGGGTGGGCTAAACCAAGTACGTTACCCTGTTTACCACGTGTTAACAGCATCAAGATGAAAGGGGGCACCCTCAGAGATATGAAAATTAGTTAACAAGATCAAGCCAAATATTAATTGCTTTTGATCCAGCACAGGCCACATTGTAAAGCCATAACACAGAAACCCACATTAGTTGAAGGAAGTGTATCAGACTACTAAAGGCAGCTTATCCTAAGCATCATGGAGATAGAGGGAGCTTTCAGTATATAATGGAATGGGTCAGGCCATGTATGTACTTTCTATGGAGGTCAGCTTCAAAATGAGATCTCACTCAACATTGTCTGTTTGTGTGTGTGTGTGTGTGTGTGTGTGTGTGTGTGTGTGTGTGTGTGTGTGTGTGTGTGTGTGTATTTATATATATATATATATATATATATATATATATATATATATATATTGAAATGCCATAATATCAAATCCCATTTTGTTGATGCTGAAAATACTGAAGCCCACAATGACTGGAACCATGAAGATCTTTCCAAGGTAAGTAACCACTTACCCAAAAAGAAAGAAAACCCAAACTGCGCTGTCCATAACCCACCCAGGTGGGGGATGTGCCTCCCCCCCATATCCCGCCTAACTAAATATACCAACTCCAAGATCACACTTCAGTTGGAAAAAGGGCAAAGTTCACTGCGTCACACATCAGGTTACTTACCCTGAGAAAATCTTCTTAGCTTTGGTGCTTCAATGAAGTGGGCTTCGATATTTTCAGTGTCAACAAAATCGGATTCGATATTATGGCACTTTAACAAAATAAGGTAGATCTATATATATATATATATATATATATATATATATATATATATATATATATATGAACAATATTACCATTCTCATAATCTGACACCTAAATAAATTAATATTTTCTGCACCTGCATTAGTTAGATATTATACATCAGCTGGAAATGTATGTGCAATGATGTGAACCTAAAGCATAATTTATATATTTGTCATTTTCCTTTCCAGAAATATAAGCAGAATTATAAAAAATGTTAACGTTTTTATAATCTGACAAATAGCCGCATTGTACATTCTCATATGCAGTACAAAGACATGTTTTGGTAGACACTGATTTTGAAGTCTAGTCATATAGAAAAGGTAGTCTATATTTTGTAGGGCAAAACATGTAAATTTGCAGCTACATTTAAACAACTGTAAAGAGACAAGCAGCTATAACCATTTGCCTGCTGTAATTTTAAAATATATATTTGTCATCATCGGAATAATAGAACTCAAAGTCTTACTACTCTAGGGGTCGTATTCATAGTCATTATGCTTAAGCAAAGAGTGATTTAGAAACTTAAGCTGCACTTAAGCAGAACAGTTAGAAAATGATTCAGAAAGTCTTATACAAATGAGGACTCAATGAGACACAAATGAGATATGTGTTAAAACTGTGTGACTTACTTATGTAAATAAGGATCTCTTCCTACCTTTTGAGATTGGTGGTAGCTTTTTGATGCAGAAATGAGACATATGCACTTCTGATAGAAAAAGAAAGCCTGCAATATTTTTATTCACTTTGCAAATGGTAAAAATGCTACATTTTGCTGCAGATCTTACTGTGTCCATCTTTGAGACACCTGCCTCTGCCGTACCAAAACCTGCTGTGCTCAATGGCACTTGCTTAGATGGGAGAAGAGAGTATAGGCAAATAACAAGTCACCTGACCTTTGTTGAACAGGGGATAAATTTAGAGAGGATAAGGATATAATATGGGCTTTGGTGAGTTTATATGGCCAATAAACAAGCGCATGAAAAGCATTTGGCTTTCTTATATATGTGGTTACCAGAGTGTCTATTGCCTTCAGAGAACTTGCCAGGGGGCCTTTCAGAGACAGACTGAGGACACACTGGGTATCATACAAGCTTCTACCTTAAGGACATTGATGCTCCTTAATGTGTACTTGGCACATGTGGTTGAGCATGTCTGTATTGAAGTGTGTCCATAGGACAGGACCATTACTATGCAAGGCATTTACACAGAGAATGCTTTCCTAAGGTACTGGGTGCAATAGATTGAATCCATGTGCTATAGGGTCTCCCACGTGGGAGTGGTACCACAGAATGAAAGGTTATCATTCTATCAACTGCCAGGAAATGTGTGATACACAGAAGGACATCATGAAGGCATCACCCAGTACCTTGGTATTGTCCATGATTATCACATTTGGTACACAATTTCACTATACCACCTTGGCAGTGCCCATGATTCTCACATTTGGCACACAAGTTCACTGTACCACCTTGGCATTGTCCATGATTCTCACATTTGGCACACAAGTTCACTATACCACCTTGGCAGTGCCCATGATTCTCACATTTGGCACACAAGTTCACTGTACCACCTTGGCATTGTCCATGATTCTCACATTTGGCACACAAGTTCAGTCTATCACCTTGGCAGTGTCCATGATTCTCACATTTGGTACACAAGTTCACTATACTACCTTGGCAGGGCCCATGATTCTCACATTTGGCACACAAGTTCACTCTACCACCTTGGCAGTGTCCATGATTCTCACATTTGGCACATAACTTCAAAGTACCACAACTTCCTGCACAGTAGGATTCCTCGTGGTCACCTAGTTAAGTGCAAACTGTTATAATATTGTTAACCATAACTGTTTTTCTATCTGTAGAGTTGTAGAGGTAGTACTGAGTACCCCCTCCTTTTTCATTTGTGTCAGCATGCTGTTTTGTTTTCCAGGTTGCACAGACTGCCCACTCAAGTTTTAACTAAAGACACCAGACTGTAACCCACAAGAATCTGATGAGTAGTGCTTTAACAGTGCCCCTTCACAGACACAGATAGCCAATGAGTGAGTTTTTGGCCTGTTCAAATCTCAGTTCCATTGCCTGGATGAGTCAGGGGACCCCTTCAGTATGACCCTGCTGCTGCATGCAGAATATTTAAAGCCTGCTACATTTTGGATAATATGGTCATATATCAGTCTGGTGTGCAGCTGCCACAGCCAGTAATCAACAGTAACAGTGGAAACTCCTTTATCATTTGTCACATCAGCTAGGATAGTGATGGTAGTTAGTCAACAGCAGTTGCACAGCAATCTCTCTCCAGAAGGCTCATACATGGTACATGGCTATGCAAGTGAACTGGTGACACCTAGTCCACAGCTATGGGCCATAAAACTCACTACAAGGCACTGTAAAGTTACAAACATAATACTTGGTGCATGCAGAGTTTCCTCTGGACTGTGCAGAATGGTACACAGACAACTTGCATTGTATATCAGACATTTCTCTAATATACATAGATTATGTGCTCATATGTTATTAGCGTCAGCATTTATACAGTGTTCAGTCATCAGTTGCACAAATGCTAGTTATACTGGTAGAGTATTGTGGAACTGTAATATATCAGGTGTTAGGATAAAATGTTTAGAGCTATATTCTGTGTAATTGTGTTACAGAAGTTGCATTTACTTGTTAAAAGAAATGTATTTTGTATTTTGTCATGAAATGTGTTATTGCCTGCAGTTGACCTTATTTTTTCTCTCTTTCATTTCTTTCAGGAAGAAGTAGTTACATTTGTCAGGTATAGATGGGATATAATGCAAACTGTTTACCTGGTGAGTAATTTCTGTGTTACAGAGATTCAAAATCTTAGTTACATTTGGATGGTGTCATATGTAATTTCTCCCAAAGATAGTGCCAGTGATGGCCACAGAGATTGTAAGCAAAACTATCATGTGAGCAGACATCCCAACCATCCTGAATTACTCGTTTTTTACCGAGTTTTAGGGTCCAAATGAAGGGGTGCCACGATTCCCGAGTGACACCCCTTCATTTCTGATTTTTTTCCTTTTGTTTTTTGATTTTCACAATCAGAGCTGACGTCATCACATGTGTGATGACGTCAGCTCTGTCAGGGCTACCAGCCAGTCAGAATTGAGCTCAAGGAGATAATTTCCAGCTGTCCGGCTGCAAATGCGAGCGGGAAGCCGGGAACAACTGTTTGGATTTTATCGGCAGCAGTTCAGGGGAAATGGATTGTGTTTATCAGCAGCATTTGGATGAAATGGATTTATGCAGCACTGTTGAAGTCATCGGCAGCAGTTTAGGGGAAACAAATGGAATGGATTGTGTTTATCAGCAGCAGTTCAGGGGAAAGCAGCATTTAGATGAAATGTATTTATGTAGCAGCACTGTTGAATGTATCGGCATTTCAGGTCAACGGAAATACACTCAAGTAAGGAATGAAGTGTGTGTGTGTGTGTGTGTGTGTGTGTGTGTGTGTGTGTTTTGACTGCGATAAACAGCCAATGAGAAACATGAAGAAAATGGAGTTGAACTATAAAAATAGAGACTATATGTTTGATCTATACAGTCATCAGCCTGTTGGTTCTAACAACACAATAGTTTCCCCCAGCAGTTATTCTTCATTTGATTTTTTACACTATTCCTGACTGTAAAAACAAAGGGGACCTTCTCAGTGGGACAATTTGATACCAATAAGGGCACAATGTAGTTACAGACAACACGCTGTTGCTAACAAGCTGTATGAAATGTTTTAACTTATGCCATCACTACTCGTGATTGCATTGTGGGAGTTAACCTTCTTTCTGCAATGGAGTAAAGCACCTGAAAAAGGGAATCCCATAGCTACTGGTATCATCTTTAGTGCAGCTATCAAACTGTTCCAACTTGTCTGAAGACTCCTAAAATGCATATGCAACTAGCATCATTGATTTTTATAAGGAAAAGAACATCCTGTCAGATATTTTCTGGTCTAAGTAATTCACTTATTTGTTCTGTTAAGTAATTAAGTTGTCATACATATTAACTTGTGGTATTAAAGGAATATTAAATGGCATATGTCTAGCAGGAGACAAGGACCCTTCAAAATACAATGCAGGGATCCCCTACAAACAGCATAGCATATTCAATGGAATGTAGAATATCACTCTTCACTCAAAACAAATGGTTGACAGCTTGTCACTCTTATGCACACAGGTCTAATGATTTGTTCGTGAACAGAGAAAAAATATGTTTATATTATTGGAGAGAAGAATGCACATTTATATAGATATGCTAGATCAAAACCTAAAACCAAGCCAAAAGCAATATGCTATATTGATTTGAAATAATCAGGCAATGCCTTTCAAACATGAAAAAGGTCTAGCAATCTTTTACAGACATTCTGTCTCAATCTGTTTTGTTGAAGCTGCTAGTTTAGTCTTTCTACTTTCCATTTAATTGACCTATGTATGCATTTAGTTGTCTAAATTTATCTGAGTCTAATATGTAAATGTTATTACTGATTTCACTTTTATTTTTCCTTGAGGTAGTCAGAATATAAATCAAGGATATGTTCATCAATTTATATTAATATAATTTAGTTTTCTGCGCATTAATGAAGTTGACATTTCATTTGATCACAAAACCATGAAAGCCATTCAGACGTTCTGTACTTAAATTCCCTTACCAGAAGAAGCCTGAGCCCTTTGCTTGTTCAATAACATTCCTCACTAGTCGTATGTTCTTCTAAATGTGCTGTAGAGTTTAAGATACTTGTAATTACATTTTCTTGCCTTTTTCTACACTGTCAGGGAATTTTTTGTTTTTCTAGGCTGTTTCTATGTAATTCTCCATATTTAATGGTGTGTATAGATTTGTTATTTTCTCACACTCCATTTCATACACATACTTTACAGAATAAGCAGCCTCCTGTTGACTTTTATTTACTCAATCATTTCTTTAGAGTTCAGCACTTGTATTTTTGAAAACGTACACATTCTGTAGTGTGGTATAGGTTATTCTGTGCTCCTAAGATATCATCCTCTAGATGAGACTTTAAATTAAGTCCCATCTGTCTGAAATAGTGGTTACTCATGTGGATGTAAAAGATTCCATATCATTTACTAAAAATTAGTTATGAAAATTTCCCATGCCCTAGCCAAATGACTCTTAGTCAGTATGAATGCCACCTCAGAACCATCACAAACTATGCACACATTGTTTATGTTAAATGGGGTAAAATAACCAGGTAATGGAACATTGGAATGGCTGCAGGGGAACTCTGGTGCCATATTTTGGTTGTCTATTCTTCAGTTTGTGTTTGAAAGTTGGTATCCCACAATTCCGTTGGGGGGTGGGGTTACATAATTATGCATGCAAATTAGATGTTAATCAGCATACAGATTTGTATCTATTTTTCATGGGCCTTGTCCAGATTTTTGATGTTTCCAGGTTGAGAGGTATGCATGTGAGCTTAGTACTGAATTGTTCCAGTGATGGAGCTACATGATGCAGGGGAATCTCTGGGATTGATCTAAGAGTACTGGTGAGCCTAGTCCTTGACTGAGAGGTCGAATGCTGACAAGGCCTAACAGTCTTCTTCTTCTTGGGGGAATCAGTATGAATACCTCCAGCACATTTTTGAGACACATGTGGTCTCCTGCCTTTTCATCCACAACATGTGCATGCATTCCCTTGCCCATGCCAACCACTGCCCCCAGTTTGTGTCTGGTAAGTCAATACTAGTGTGTAAATGGTGACTGATATAAATGTCATGTGCAACCATAATGCATATGAAGATCATCATGGCATTGTCTGTATCTTCCACCATTGCAATGTGCTGGTGAATTTGCTAATCTATACCTTATAGCACTCTAACAATTTTTACCTGACTATCAGTGACAGTAGCCTGGGTATGAACTATGTCACGACATATATGTTACAGGGTAGACAAGACCTTGTGCATCTCCAGAACTAGTTCTGAGAAGTGCCTTAATGTTGCATGTCAGAAGAGGCTGTTTTTTCTTCTGCAAGCTCAGACTGTGTTCAAGAAATGGGTGTTGAGCTATGTGGTGTCTCCCCTTGTTATATTATTATATGCTTATTATGCTGAATGTGTCTTACTGCAGAGTTATCCATCTGCTGTGTACTTTGTTTCCTGCCAGTATACTCTGATACTGTCTGCCAAAATTCTAAGACTATAAAGTAATGACATCTTCGCTGACAGCCTCTCTACTATCAACATTGGCCTGTTGAGGTGTGGCACAAAACGCAATTGTTTCCTTTACTGACTGTTTGAAGAAATATGTCAAGCTCTGTTTAAAGTGACCAGTAACAAGTATATGACTTTAGACTACTGTTAGGATGTCCATGTTTACCGTGTGATGTCTGCAGAGTTGGTGCTACAGCTGATCTTGATGGAGTACCCGATGAGGAAACTGTTAACAGTTATGTGTACATGTACACTGCTGCCATCACAGGTACTCCAGTATCAAATTGTCAATGACAGCAACCCACTGACCCTCTGCACTGACTGTATGCTGATGCTAGAGCTTTCTGAAAGTACTGCTGTTCATGCCACCAGGAATGATTACTGCATGTACTTCTCACTAGATGTTAAATACTGAACAGTGGAAGACCCACTACCTGTGCTACTACAGGCAATCACATTCTTCCTAGACATTGTCCTTATATGGTCTGCAATGTATACTGTGCCCAATGTTGGATTTCTTCCACCTATACCATTTAATTCAGACACAACTTCATTCCATGCCAGTTTTCACTCTGCCTTCTATGCTCCACCCCCACACTTTTCCAAAAAGATGTTTTCCATATGTCCTTAGTGTATCCATCCAGATATGGTTTTCCTCAGTAGTGAAATTTTCTCTTCTGTGCCTTACATCTTGATGCCGAAACATCTTTTTACAAGAATTACAACTTTGTAAGTTATAATGTAGATTTTCACTACGTGAGTCCAATCAAATCTGTGGCATGCATTTCAGTGAGTAAGCATAGCAAAAAAAAAAAAAAACTTATGTACATGATAGTTTTACTAATTCCGTCTGCTAGAATGAATTTTTTACTACTGTTCTTCTCTGTGTATCACATTGGTCACTGTCTTATTTGTATGGATGTGCACAGGGAAATGTAGGCTAAGATGGAGTGTTCGACAGTTGGGTGGAAGAGAATACGAAGTAATTTTAGAGGCATTTATTCCTTCAATTGCACATATACGCCAGAAGCTGTTAAAGATTGGGGGAGGTGGAGGGTGAGAGGGACACTTAGTGATCTAAAAAGGGTACTTTTTTTATAACTATTTACTACCACAACATAGGTTCACTTGGAGGACATTTTAAGATTAGCCAATTCTCTTTTGGGTATCCCATGGCTGATAATTGTATATTAGCCCTAGTGAGAATAACTGTGATCATACCATAGGTAATTTGTGGGGACCCATGTAAGGGATGCAGCATTCAGGAACTGCCCATATCCATTAGTGGCATGAGGGGCAATGCTGGAGTACATTTTCTATTACCCATCCTTAGATCCAAGATGCATTTGAATAGGGATGGATGAGCTTTGCTTTATTTTTATGGATAGTCTGTTCTGGAACAGTGGTAGCCTCTGTGATATATATCCATCTCTCAACAGTATTCAGTTTAGATGCCTGGACTGAGTATTTCTGATGCCATTTGATGTGCTGACATTCAGTAGGTCCATCTGTATTAGGTTAGAGGATGCCTTGTATGCCAGACATGTCACATCCAAGCAGTCTGTAGGATACTGAATATAGTAATAAATATTTCAGGTGGTCCATGCAAGACCTATTGTTTAGGACTTGCATCCTTTTAGTAAAGTGTCTCTGACAGTATTGCAATTGTTGCATGGGGCTGGACAGATACATGCCAAAGTGGGCATTATACAAAATGATTGACCTAATGAGAGCTTTGTAAAGGGGGACAACACACATCTTTAGATCTAGTCACAATCAATTTGTTTATAAGCTGTACAATATAGAAAGGCTTTCTTAGTTCACTGTACACACAAGTTCCCAGATGGCAAACAACTGGGTCAGTTCTCAGAGGGCATTGTCATGATTTTGACACAAGTTATTACTTGGGACAAACCTTCCTGCATGATGGTTAAGTCATTTTTGGATTCAATAACTGCTCCTAGCTTGCAGTCATCTCAAACTTAGATGGCCAAAGCCTTTTGGTATTTCCTTTTACTTTTGAGATGTATATGCCAAACAGAAAATGTCTCAGTAACAAGCACCGAACCCTGGGGGACTCCATTGGTGACTGGTCTCTTCCCCTATTTTGATCTCCTGCATCCTGTGAGCAAGTTGGCAATCCAGCTAGTGATACAAGTGTTTCCTTCTACATAATTAATTTTTTGTACTACACCTGAGTAGGAAATTGTCACACACACACACACACACACACACACACACACACACACACACACACACACACACACACACACACACTATTGTAACAGGAAATTAATTGTGGCTTAAACTATAAATTAGCTACAGATCAGGCAAGATCAGTCAGTAATTAATACAAGGACAATTATTCCTACTTCTTTTGTTATGGAAGGCCGTAAATAAAAAGTACTAAAATAAATTGAATTTCCTACTGTGTCTAAACATAGGGCAGCAATGAACCAGGAAATGTAAGAAACACAACACTGACTGCTGCTCATGTTTGATTGTTCCCTCTCAATCCTAAAACTAATATAGTTATTTCATTCAGTACATTAATTTCCTGAGAAATCTATTATTAAACTAGAGATATGGATTAGTCAGAAAACGTCCCTAGCAAGATATGTGCTATGAACCCTGCTCTGTTTTGGGAGAAGTATTTTTGTGCATGCTAAACATATATGGTATTAATAATAATAAGCTGTATTTGTTGAATGTTTTTCTTTCTTGGTATGTATGACTTGTGGGAGACATTTCAGGATGTGAAAATGCATATTGCCAGGATGTGGAAAGTGTCATCAGTCTCATTCACAACATGCTCAGTAGGAAAGCAAATAATAAAAGTCTTAATTCATAGCATCAAAACATAAGTAAAGTTACAAGGTTGTAAAAAAATGCAACCATATAACTTTGATGATATCTAATCTTTCACTATTTTCAGCATGCATGTGTTATGGATCTACTCTATAAGCAAAAGTATGGAATAGTTAAATCCCATATGAAAGGATATTTTACATAATGACCGATGTTGTTGTTGTCTGTCTTTCGGCTTTTCCTGGTTAGGGGTCGCCACAGCGGAACACTGGCCCACTAATGATTGGCAGTAGATTTTCACGAACGCCGAGGTGCTAGCTCAACATTCAACCTTCAATGAAAGCATGCCCATTTACGCATGTCTTTCGAATGCCCACCCAACAGCAGGGAGGACATGCAGACTCCACACAGAAGGCACTCCCTGCACCCTAGCCAGGAATCGAACGGGAGAACCTCATGCTGTGAGGCAACAACGCTACCATTAAATTATAATTCATCACACACACACAAGCAAATGCAAATGGACCTCTCTAAATGCACCTAAAAGCAAACGGACCTCTCTAAATGCACCAAGAAGCAAACGGACCTCACTAAATGCACCTAAAAGCAAATGGACCTAGTCTCTAAATTCACCTAAAAACAAACGGACCTCTCTAAATGTACTTAAAGCAAACGGAAAGTAGCACTTCTTAGCACCATACTATAAATAGAGCACTTCTTACTGTGGGTGACTGTCTGCAGACTTACAGTTTCCGCTCACTGTTTCAAATGAGTCTTCTGTTGGATCCTCCTTAAGGAAAAACATGTCTTGCAGCTGTAAAAGGGGGGGGGGTGCCCCCTCCCCCTCGCTCTATGGTTCCAGCACCTATTCAATTGCAGTATGGTTACTTACACTTTGGTCCTGAGCATTTCCTTTGCCAGAAACCAGTCTGCAATAAATAACTTTATACACCCTAAGGTACCTACCACAGAAATTAATATACTTTTACACAGACAATCAAATTGCATGTATAACTACAGTAAAAGATTTTCCACTGTACAATTAAGTGAGAAGCTGATACATAATATATCATAGAAGGATGCAATGATAAAAGCCTATTTCCAAAAATTTTCTGTATTACACTTTTATATTAAATGTACACTTTCTGCTGATCTTTGCTTAAATGTAGAGTTTAGCTGCAGTCAAAATGGAGAACTGTGCAAAGTGTAACAAAAATGTGTTTAATTTACAAAGATCTTGTCTATTAATTGCATCATAGCCTACATGTGTAAGCACATTGACTGGTGTAGCTGGATTCCTACTCCTGGTGACAAGCCAAGAAATTCTGATGCACTGGCGTGCACCATGTGGGTGTATGCGAAATTACTCTGGGAATGCACCCTGTCTGTTGCACTCACTGGACAGCAGTGCAGGGTGCAAGGGGCCAGATAGTGTAAAGTCACACCTCAGTGGACACGGCTCATATCATAATAGTCTCAGTTTCATAATTACCTCTTCATTCTTATTTGAACCTGGCAGAGACAACAATGAGTCTATCAAGGCTGAGGTGTGTGTTGCAAGCTGGTCAAAAATAGACCGACATACTTCACCTTCTACAGGCATCATAAGTGTAAAGGTTAGAAAGTGTATCAAGTAGCAACTGAAAAAATGGACATCTGAATGGAGGTGGGGGATGAGTTAACTGTCGTAACCCCATTATGGAGAACAATACAGGCATAGGTATGATGACCTATAGCGATGCAGAGGAGACTAGCTGGGACAGCTGGTGGCAGATTTCCAATAGTGGAGGCAGAATTATATTGTAAGCATTACATTTTCTTTCTATTGCATTACTACATATGAGGTATATCTATAGCTTAGCTGTTTATCTATACACATGGGTCTGCTTCTAAATTTTCGAGGTTTCAAACCTTTGAACTTCTTATGGTCGAGGCCATAAGATCGAAGTTTTGAAACTTCAAATCATTTAAATGGAGATTGCCATACAGCACAGAACAGTATATTTACCATTTTCCTCTCTGTAGTGTAATCTTGTAGTTGGCATATTTAATTCGCAGGGGGTGTGGGGGATGCAGGGGAGCTTTCCCCCTGCAAAAACGTATAAAACTAGATTCTTTTGGTTTTATTTTTCTATTTAAATTTTGAGGTTTCAAAACTTCAATCTTATGGTCTTGACCATAATAAATTTGAAATTTTGAAACTTCAAAATTTAGAAGAAGACCCATACACTCACACAAACACACACACACACATATATATATATATATATATATATATATATATATATATATATATATATATTATATTATATGCATTTCATTAGTTCTGCAAAACTTGCTAATAGTAAAAATAGTAATTATATTAAATATGGGAAATAGGCTGTGTTATTGGCATGACTATAGGAAAAGTTTGTAAATGTATGTATATCACATACATTGAGGACCTACTTGCTACTTGTTGACTTCTATTTCATTTCTCTTATAATATGTAGATCACTGTGTATATATGCCTTTAAGAAGCTTTCCAGGGGCTTGCATAAGTGTATAAATACTGAGCACTTGCAAGCCTGATTGGCATTTTGTAGTAAGCTGTTGAGATGTAAGCATGCATGTCTGTATAGTCTGTCAGTTAACAAGTTTGTTTATATTTTGTAATGCTGTTATCCATCCTAAGTGTTTGTATGTAATAAAGCATATAAACAAACTACCCCACCTGTTCATCATCTATAATAGAGAGAGAGAAACAAGCAGAATGGAATCCAGTTTCTCCAGATTCAGGACCGAGAGGTACTCAGTTAGGAAAATAATCGCTGTTCCAAGAAACACACACACAACACAAGCACACCAAAAAAACAGCAATCCGCACACATACACTTAAAATCCTACATCTAACTCTACACTAAACTGTACATACACTACTATCTATCCACTTACCTTAACTCAAACCCTAACCCTAAGGTCCGTCACTATTGCACACTCACCTGACTTGCACCCTAACCCTAACTCACCTATCCTGCCCTAACCCTAAAGTCGGTCGCTATCACACACCCACCTCACCTGCACCCTAACCCTAACTCGCGCCCTAACCCTAACGTCTGCACAATCACACACTTACCTGAACCCGACCCGTAATTTTCCACCACAGTGCTGAAAATCGTGAAGCCACAGAAACGGCCCACCAAATTCTTTCCCTGGGAAAGAATTTGGTGTTCTGCGGCTTCGCGATAATCAGTTTTCTAACTTCACAGTTTGAACACATGGTATTCGAACTGCTGACGTTTTGACGAAATGATAGGAACCCCAGTTACTTTATAAAATACAACCATTTCAAAGCATATTTTGGAAAGTACAGTATTTCATTGCGTTTATTGCGCATTTGAATTTTATTACAAGCACACATAGCAGCTTGTTTGTATATAATTACAAGGGCCATATTTTACAGTGTGTCTGTGCATAATTTTCTGGCATGGCAGACTGATTTCAAAAACCAGGACCACTTGTTTTTGATACTAATATTACTGAGAATTGGTGAGTGTTTGAGCAAGAGTATGATGTTTTCATACAGGCTGCATTTTCTGATGAGGATGATCACACAAAGGCATTTATTCTGCTTAATTTAGCTGGGTCAAATGCCATTGAAAGGGATTACTCATTTGTGTATGCAACTGCTGTATTCTCAAGAGAGGGGGAAACCGACATATAGTCATACTGGCTGAGTCAAGGGAAGACCCCAAGTGCTTAAAATGTAAATTTAGAGAAATGTGAAACCTCTAAATGAATATTACAATGGAAAGGCACTTATTTTATACAAGGGATCAAAAGCCTGGTAAATCTTTTGCAGCATATATAACTTATATGAGAAATACAGCTAAAATGTGCAGATTTGGTGATTTGAGGGATGAGTTGATAAAAGACAGACTTGTGTATGGTATTAAAAATGGTGCTGTGAGACAGATTTTGCTTTGTGATGGTGAATTAACTTTGAATAAGGCCATAGAGATTTGCCAGATATATGAGCTCACAGAAAAGCACACAAATGTGCTTACAAATGAAAAGTGCATGCTTCCAGTAACTTCTAAAGCTAGCGCTGATAGTATGCAACACATGGTTAAAAAAAGCACATGGCAGCAACTGTAACTCCTGCAACACTCACTGGTAAACCTCAGAGGTTTCTAGCAAATTCCAGAGTTTGCACAGTCTCATTGAAGCACAAGAGTGAGTCAGCAAACTCAAAGAATGGGGCCACACCCAATTTTATTGCTAACTGTCTTAATTGCGATTGTAATCATGAATCTAAAAGAAAAAAATGCTTAGCATTTGGCCAACAATGCCATGAATGCTGCAAGTGGAATAATTTCCAAAGATTTTGTAAATCAAAAGGCACACATTCTTTTATTAAAATGGAACATTTTAAGAAAGGAGTTGATCAGTTTAGAAAGCTGTGGCCCTACTTTTTATGTTGATGGTGTGCCTGTGCTTAGTGAAACAGTTAATGCAATAGATTTATGGGCAAAGAATGAAGTATTTTGTACTGTTCGGATAAATGGAAAACCCATAGAGCTCCCAGTTGATACAGGTTCAAAGTACAATGTTATGTCTGCAGAAACATTTGCTAGATTACGTGCTGATGAGAAATTTGATTTGGCAAAGTGTGCAAAGCTTGTTTGTTATGGTAGTAAAGAAATTCAAACTGAAGTTTCAGTAGTGTTCTCATGTTACTCTGCTGAGACAAGCTATGAATTGTTATTTTATGTAGTCAAAAGGCACATCCAGTCATTCTTAGGGTTAAGAGACAGTTTGAAAATGGGACTGCTTTCATTTAATAAGGAAGTCCACCATGTTATCTTAAAAGACCACTATTCTAATTTCACCCAGTATATTTTCTCTACCTATACTGATCTCTTTGAAGACAAACTAGGCAAGCTTCCAGTTGTAAACTCCACAAAGTTAGACCCAGATGTCAGCCCAGTTGTCAGGCCAGCTCAGAAATTTCCAGTAGCTATGCAGGACAGAATTAAAGCTGAGCTAGATAAAATGGTGCAGCAATGTGTGATTTGTCCAGTAGGTTCATCAGCCCATACTGAATGGTTATCCTCCATGGTTGTAGCTCATAAGAAAAGCTCAGATGACATCAAAATATGTATTGATCCACAAGATTTGAACACAACACTGAAAACACCTCATCATCCAATGCGTACAATCGAAGAAGTCACTGCTGTTATGCCAAATGCCACAGTTTTTTCTTTCTTAGATGCAAAAAGGTCATTTTTGAAAATGTTGCTTGCCCGCAGATCTTCACTGCTTTCACTCTCCTACTTTGGACACAGTAGAAGAGTCTTTGTGGGTTCTGTTCAAGCAGCTTTATTTTATACAAACAAATCATATCAGAAGTTTACTGATTTTAACTTAAATAACATATACAAACTAACTGCTGGAATCATACATGCTTCCTCTCTGGCTCCACTCTCAAAATGACACTAGGAATGACACGCGCTTGACATTTATAGATGCACATTACGTCTTTGACATGCTTCTTAAAGACATGCCACACAGCATGTGCACTCTGATCAACATCCTCCCTCTTGAAAAAGAAAACATGCAATGTTATGAATCTGTTTGGCATGCAGATATCACACACAGTTCTTTCTCATGCATTTACACAATATAAGATGCATATATACAGGGTTAAATCCATGCTGCTACACATCTCACACTGGGCCTGAATACTCGTCCATACTGTGTGACATAAAACTAGGAAATGGACTTAGCATCTGGAGCTGTCTGTGTAAATTTTCAATCTTTGAATTGTCTGAAACACCTTCAGGAATGGAATTAGAGATAGGAACATACTCTTGAATAGGAACAACATTTGGTTCACTCTGAGATCTAGAGTCTGTGCCATTAAAACAATGTTTTGATAATTCTGGTAAAGGAAGTAAATGCCTGAGATTTCTCCTGTACTCCATACCCTCAGATTCTACAAGGTAGGATCTTGGCTTGGCACATATACCTGTAACTTGACCAATCTGGTCGAATCCTTTCGCCGTTTGCATTCTTTCTGTTTCTCATTCCCTCATCGGATGAAGAGATCTGCTTGATTTGTTCTAACTGGACTTCTGGATCAAATGCTTTTTGAATAGTTGAGCCTTTATGGTTCTGTTGTTCTTAGCTTTAGGTCTCAATAAACTGGAACTAATAGGTAGCATCATTCTAGTTTGTCTGGAAAGAAGTCTTTGAGCAGGTGAGCCAAGAATATCATCATGGGGTATGTTTCTGAGATTAAGTAAATTCAAAAAAACATCAGTATTGTCACACTCTGACCTTTCAAGTAATTGCTTTACATTCTGCACTGCAAGTTCCACTAGTCCATTTGACTGCGGATATGCAGGACAGCTAGTAACATGTACAAAGTCCCATTCTTTTGCAAATTAATGAAACAACTGTGGAGTAAATTGAGTACCATTGTCAGAGATAAGTTTGTGGGGACTAACATGGACTGAGAAATGATGTTTCAACTTAGTAATAACAGTAGTGGATGTTAAGTTAAGTAGTAAGTCAATCTCAACCAGTTCAAATAAGAGTCTACCAATACTAAGTAGTGTTGATTTCTCCACTTGAAGATAACAGTGGCTACTATCGACCAAGGTAGTTCAGGGACATGACTTAGGTGAAGTGGTTCTCTTTGCAAATGAAGTCTGGTACTATTGCATACTGAACAAGCAGAACGTACGTTGTCAATATCTCTCAGTAATGAAGGCCAATATACTAATTCTGTCACTCTTCTCTTAGTGGATGCAGAACCTGGGTGACCATGATGTAAAATCTGGATATAGTCTTGTAAGGAAGCAGGAACAACAACTTTAGGACCTTTAAAAATAATGCCATCTTCCATCAACATTTCATCTCTATAAGAAAAATAGGTTTGCACTTCAGGTGGTACACTAGATTGCTTTGATAGCCATCCAACATTAGTATAGTGATTGAGCAAAATTGGATCAGTCTTAGTGTGATCTGTTAAGTCATCAAGTCTAGTGGCAGAAAAATGATGCACTGTCATCACGTCAAAGTCAAAATTCTCTGCGTCAAGCTCTTCTGTCATATTTCTAGGTATTTTGGATAAGGTATCAGCCAGATAGAGTAATTTGCCTTTTGTATAGACCATTTTGAAGTTGTACTTTTGCAATTTGAACATCATTCTTTATAATCTTGCTGGTGGGGAATGCATAGGATTTTTTAGAATAGTAACCAGGTGCTGGTGGTCAGTTTCAATCTGAATAGCTCGACCATAAATATAATCATAAAACTTGGAACATGCAAATACTATTGGCAAAAGTTCTTTCTCAGTTTGAGCATACTGCATCTCAGTTGGGTAAGTGTTCTAGATGCATAGGCTAGTGATCTTCCCTCTTGAGGTATAACTGTACTTAGACCAAATTTTGAAACATTACAGGAAAGGGTGACTGGTTTGTTCACATCATAGTATCTTAATATAGGTGGGGTGGCAATTCTCTGCTTGAGGTCTTCAAATGCCTTCTGGTGGTGTTGTAACCATTACCATGCAACATTTTTGCATGCCAGCTCTCTTAAAGGTGCTGTCAACTCAGTGAAGTCTGGGATATACTTGCATAAAGAGTTGACCATACCAAGGAAATGCTATAGAGCTTGAATATTATCTTTTGTTGACATTTCAAGGATAGTTGCTTGCTTGGTTAGATCTGATGTCATACCAGAACTGGTAAATAAATGACTTGCATGTGTAACTTCTGGAAGGCTGAATTTGCACTTCAGGGATTTAACTTCAAGTTTACTTCATGTGCTCTGTCTGGAACCATTCACAATTGCCTCTAACAAATAAATCATCTACTATTATGGCAAAAGGATAACCCCAAAAATTTGCTCCATTGGATGCTGAAAGACTTCACTTGCAGAATTTATTCCAAATGGCATCCTTAGGAATCTGTATCTGCCAAATGGGGTACCAAAAGTGGTTAGTAATGAGGATTTGTGATCAAGCATCACTTGACAAAATGAACGTTTTGCATCCAAGACAGAAAAGACAGTGGAATTTGGTATTAGGGCTGCAACATCTTTGACTGTGCACATTGGATGATGCAGTCTCTTAAATGCTTTGTTCAAATCTCTTGGGTCAATACATATTCTGATTTAATCTGTGCCTTTTTTGTGAGTTGGTACCATAGACATTACCCATTCAGCTGGTTCTGCAACTAGACAAATGACACTTTGCTGTACCATTTTATCCAACTGAGCCGTGACGTTATTCTGCATAGCTATTGGAACTTCTCTTGCCAGTCTGACCACTGGAGTGACCTCTGGGCCTAACTTCATAGAATACACAACTGAAAGTTTGCCCAACTTGTCATCAAAAACATCAGCATACACTGAGAAAATGGCTTCAGAAAAATTGGAACTAGGAACTAGTAAAAGAAAGCAGATTCATTCTCAAACTTTCTTTGAGGCTCAATAAAGACTGTACTGGTCTTCTGACTACATAGAAAAACAAATTGAAACAGTTATTGACCAAATAACATGAAAGTATCACTGAGCCTTCGGTTTGAATTTCTTCACCTCCATAAGCAACAAGTTTTGCATTACTGGCCACATTGAGTTGTTCGTTAGTTCTCCCTTTAGCAAATGTGTCTGTTGATATAACATTACACTTTGAACCAGTGTCTACTTTAAGCTCTGTGATTTTACCATTAATCCAGACAGTACAAAACACTTTGCTCTTTGCCAATTAATTCACTACATCAACTCTTTCACCAAGCACTGATACACCATCTAGATAGAAAGTGGACTGCTGCATCTCTACTTGATCAACTTGACTTTTTTGTGTGACCTTTCTTTACAACTGTGTGAGGTTTATTTGATTTGCAAAACTTTTGAAAATGGTTCCATTTTATACACCTGTGATATTGTTGACCAAATGCTAAGCATTTCTCTCTTTTAGACTCATGATTTGCACAATTGTGACAGTTAACAATAAATCTGGACTTGGTTTTGCTGATTCATGCTTGTACTACACTAAGGATTCTCCTTTAACTGAACTAGACTTAGACTTTGCTGGAAAGCTATGTGGTTTCCTTGGTGAGCCAACAGGGGCTGTGGCTGCCATATGCTTAGGACTACTTCTGTTTGCCACATGCTGCATACTATCTACATTTGCTCTGGAGCCTGCTGAAACCATGCTCTTGTCACTTGCAAGCATACTTGTGTGTTTTTCTGTCACTTCATGGATCTGACAAATCTCTGTGGCTTTACTCAACATTAAATCACTGTCACAAAGCAAGATCTTTCTCACAGCAGCACTATTAATACCACACATGAGCCTGTCATTTATTAACTCTTCTTTTAAGTAACAAAACTGACAAATTTTACCTTTGTTTCTCAGGTCAGTTGTATAAGCTGTGAAAGTTTCCCCTGGATTCTGATCTCTCATGTAAAACAAATGCCTCTTTAATGTAATATTTGCCTGGAGATTACACATCTCTCTGAACTTGCCCTTCAAACACTCAGGGTCTTCCCTTGATTCAGCCTGTACAACAATATGACGATTTTTGCCTTCTCCCTTATATACTGCTAGTGCATACACAAATGAACGTTCTCTTTCTATGGCCTCTGACCCAGCTAGGTTTAACAAAATGAATGCCTTTGTGTGTGCATCTTTATCTGAATAAGCTGCTTGTATAAAAATATCATACTCTTGCTCAAATATTCTCCAATTCTATGCAATATTCTGATCAAATACAAGTGGCAAGGGTTTTCAAAATCTATCTGCCATATTAACACATAACAATTAAGTCACAGATAATGGAAGCAAGTGCTGTAGAAAAGACCATAAACTGTAAGACTGCAGCACAGACAACCCAACAAATTACAGCATACTGGTTTATTCAGAGACAGAACTCCACAAAGTAAAAAATAAATTCTTATACCCACAAGTACGTTTTCGTCTATACAGACTTCCTCAGATGCATAGATGAATGAATCTCACAAGCAGCAGTTTAGATACTTCTAAATAAGTAAATAAATGATGCCCCTCCAATCACAGTGCAACTACTTAAAATATCAAATTGCGACAAAATAAAATGTGACAGAATAAAATGTATCACATAAAAATCATGTAATATATGAATAAATGCAAATGTAAAACATTTAAAGCACAAAATTTTGTACTTAAAATAATGAATAAAATTATGTGTGTATATAAAAAATATATAATGGAACTAAGTTAACTGTCCTTCTCCAGACAGGAGACCAAAACATATTATTAGGATATTATGGTACTTACTGCTATGCTAGTTATAAATAGAACCTGTGTTACTATCTGCTGTAGTGGTTATTAATAGCTCTTGTTATAAATTGTGTTGGTTTCAATTACTTAGTAACTTTTATTGTCTATATTACTCCAACCTCACTTACCTATTTACATGGAATTTTTCAAAGTCAATAATTTTAAAAATGCTGTATGCATTATGTTCTTATGGTGGTATTGTTTTATTATCTTCTTTAACTCCTAACTCGAACGTCACTTTGCCTTTAACTGTCCATTCTATGTACATATGTTTTTCAATATTCCTTAACATTTTTGGGAGTGGCATGGTGGTGTAGTTGTCCAATGTTTATTGGCTCTTGGACTATTGATGTTAGTTGTTATGTCTCCCTGCTTTGTTCTTATATTATTCTTCAAAAGGGAAACTATTTAAAAACAGATCACTTGTATCTAATTAGAACTTATTCAAAAATGACTCAGGGAGACTGGTGGTTAGGCACGGGGTTTATGGTAAGGAGCATGGATGCCAGAATACGATTTACTACCACATTACACTTTCTGTTATATATAAAAAGTGTGTTTACTAATTGGACCATCCTGAGTAGGGCTTTTTTCTTAGTTTATCCTAGCATATATCTACGTTTTGAATCTAAATTATGATGATTAGTGTGAATTCTTGGAATGTAAATGGCCTTCAAGAAATCAATAAAAAGAAACTAGTTATACACCTGACTTTTCAGGATAAATCTAACATCGTCTTTCTACAGGAGACCCATATGACAAATGTTCAATGGGATAATATTAAAAAAAGAAACTGGATTAAACATGTGATATCAGCAGGGAATAGTCTTGCATCAAAAGGCACTGTAATAATAATTAAAAAATATTTTACTGGCGAAGTGCTAAATACTAAATTTGACCCGAATGGTAGATGGTGTTTATTTTCCTGCTCATACCCTCAGGTAAAATCCCCTTTACTTTTCTTAAACTTATATAGCCCTTGTACAAACCAGCACTTATTCATCTATGAAATACATAATCTACTACTTCAATTTCCTAATCATCTTTTCATTATTGGTCGTGACTGGAATGCACTCATGGACCCCCTTGAATGATAGTTCAAATAAAAAGAGGAAACAGCCCTTGCAAGTAACTGCATCTATTCAGGATTTGATAAATAGCTTCAACTTAGTTGACCCTTTTTTAATATTTGACCATGACAGAGAGCTAAATAAGTTCACATTTTATTCGTCTTCGCACAAAGTCTGGTCCAGAATTGATTATTTTTTGGTCTCTGATATCTTTTCAAACAAAATTACAAACTTTGCCCTTGAGGCTAGATTTATATCCGACCACTCGAATGTCTCACTTTGTATTAATCCCACTCCCCACCTGAATCGCAATGGTAGTAATCCCACTTGGTAACTAAACAGTAACATTCTTAAAAATAAAAGATGTTCTGCAGGAAATTAATGATTATCTGAAACAATTTGATGCAGAATCTTGTTTATCCACCATTCCCTTAGATATCCAATGGGCTACGGCCAACGCGGTCATCAGAGGAATACTCATACAAAAATCATCTTATTATAAATAAAAAAGAGAAATTGTACATCAATAACCTCAACAATGAGTAAAAGATGACTGATGCACAACTACAAAAGGATTTTTCTCCTGAACTGGAAAAGAAACTACATGAGATACAAAAAAATGGACTCCTTTCAATTACAAAATCAATCCTTGGTAGAACTCAAACTCCTTCACAGATATTCGGAATGGGCCCAAACCCCCTCCAGAACACTAGTTAAACTCATAAACATCAAAGAGGGACTTGGTAATATTAGTGAAATAAAATGCAAAGGGAAAAACTTATACAGTAATGAAGATATTGTTAACTCTTTTGTAAATATCTTCACTGAAAACTATAATCCAAAAACCAGACCCCAAATGAAATGCACAAAAAATTCCTAAATGAGCTATCTGTTCCAAAATTATCCTCTGCGCAAAACACCCTTCTAAACAGCCCCATAACACTGAATGAAATAATGCTAGCCATTAAAAAACTTAAACCAAATAAGGCGCCAGGACCTGATGGTTTTACAGGAGAATTTTATAAAACTTTTAGTCATCACCTTTCTAAAACTCTCCTTGTCGTGTATAATTATATCATCTCTATAGGGATTACTGATAAGTATATGAACAATTTGAAAACAATATTCATCCCAAAACTGAACTCTGCCAAGTCCAACCCTCTCTGCTATAGGCCCATTGCCCTTATTAATGCTGACATCAAAATCTTATCTACCATTTTTGCTAATAGAATTCGGAAAGCTATAGCTACAGTCATTTCTTCTGAACAGTTGGGATTTATGAAACAGATCCAATAAATACAACTCTAACATACTTTATTAAAGTATCTGGCATTTATCTGGAGTTGTATTTATTGGATTCGTACACCTGGCTACAGTTTCAGCTTTATCACTGTCCTGACCTTATTTTCTTGTAATTTATGAAACAGAGGCAGCTGTGTAACAATACTCTTACCTTAATACATTAATGCTGTTTCTAAAAAGTAATAACCACCCGCGTTATGCACTCACACTAGATGCTACCAAAGCCTTTGATAATGTTGATCTAAACTTCCTTTACCTAACAATGAAATTCTTTAACTTTCCCAATCTTATTATTAACACTATTAAGATGCTTTATAACAATGCCTCTACTTCCCTGTATATAAATAAAACTTTATCACGCCCTATTAAAATTACCAATGGCACTAGGCAGGGTTGCCCACTCTCACCTTATCTTTTCAATTTATATCTGGAACCTTTCCTTCTCTGGGTTAAACAAAAGACTTATCACCATATCCCGGAAGTCCTTAACATTGATATAAATTATTCTGCATTTGCAGATGACCTAAACATCTATTTTGAGCTTCCCAACATCAATCTTCATAAAATCAGAAATTCTATTAACCTTTTTTTTCTGAGGCTGCTAATTATAAATTAAACCCTGCAAAATCATCTATTTTTCCATTAAACCCTGCAAATCATTTAGAATATTACTTCCCCCTGTCTGACATTCCTCTCAAATATACACTCAAATACCTAGGAATAAATTTCACACACCCTCACCAAGAACTAATAAAAGCAAACCTATATAGAGTTTGGGATCAGATAAATAACAATCTAACTAGATGGAAAAACATCAAACTTTCTTTGCTATCAGAATCTGCTATTATTAAAATGAATATTTTGTCTAAAATCCTTTTTCATCTTAACTCCATCTTCTTAAATGTTCCGAAAATTTTTTCCAGAAAAATGGAAACCACAATCTCAAAGTTTTATGGTTCCCTAAGTCAAAAAGAATATCATACAGGAAACTAATTACCCCAAAGATCAAAGGCAGTTTAAGTCTCCTGGACTTTAATTTATATTACCACATCATTAATGCTAGACGTCTAATTCATATAGCCTGCTATGATCCCTCTGATGAATCTTGGTAACCAACCTGGATCAAAATCTGGTGCAACTATATATATTTGTTAAAATTCAAGCCATGTGCTGTCCCTTTTCTAGCACCTAATGGTGACTACAAGTTCAAGATCTTGCCTACACTAAAGAACAAAATTTGCATCTTTCAAACTCTGATGACCTCCTTAAATTTACACAATACTGTTCCCATTCTCCAACCAATTCATCTAAATCCTAACTTAAAAATCAATATAAAATGATTGATCTAACAAACTTTCCTATTATTAAGAAAAAAGAATAAATGTGTGTAAGGCACTCAAACGAAACCCAAAACTAGTAAAAGTAGTGCTTTCAGCCAGAAACAACTCGTCAAGTTGTTAGAAAACTTTTTATTCACACGAAAAAAACTTTTTATGCACACAAAAAAATAGCGTTTATGGCGTTTTTTTCGTGTGAATAAAAAGTTTTCTATTATTAAGAAAGCCATAGTATGGCACTTTTATAACTCTAAAAATGTTGCCTAGGTCAAAGCCTTATTTGATGCTCCTAACAAAAATTAGCTCACTTATAAAACAAAAATTATCTTGCTATAGAGTGAAGGAGCAAGACATTACAGTATCACACTCTATCATTAAATCACTTTCCCTACGGAACAAAATTATTTTGAATACCTATAAACTTGTGTCAAGCATTAAACATAATCATTCACTTCTATTTTCCAAATATTGGGATGGCATACAAGGAGAAATTTCTACGGAGTCTAAGTGCGAAGCAATCAATAATACCCTGAATCTAACCCCCTTCAAAAACCTAATTTACACTCAACTTATGATAAACAACAATTCCTACCATACCCCAGCAGTCTTACTGAAATTCGGATACAATAAAAACCTAGCATGTCCATTCTGTTCCCTCCCACATGTAGATATACTTCACATCTTTTGGAGCTGTAAGAATATTTACTTTGGTGTTCTCTCAGAACTCAGTTGGAAAAAATGGGATACGAAAAAAAAAACACATTTTCTTGGCAAGCCATTATTCTAAATATAATTCCTAAATCTCTTTAGGGTATCCATTGTCACATCTGTGTTACGGCCTGCACTCTTCTCAAATACTTTATAGCCAAGAATTGGGTCAATCCCTCAGCAATAGCTTGGGAAAACTTTACATCAATGGCAATCAAATGTATATCTGCACATAAGTTATGCAATAATAACAAAAAGAAAAAATAATATTTTCAGAATTACTGGTGTAGCCTTTTTGACCTAATCCAAACTAAATAATCTTCCAAAATGGGGGTCACTAACACTACATAAAAGGAAATCCTCCATCAGTATCATATATGGCCCTATAATCATTAGACATTGTTATCACACTGTAACTTTTGATTTTACAAAGTATTTTGTTATATTATTTTGTTATCCTCTGTCATCCATGGTGTAAATATGTTGTAAATATGGTATAAATAGTTGTACATGGTGTAAATATGGTGTAAATAGTTGGTTTATATGGATATACCCTCCTTACCGCTATCTTTCTTCTTAAGACAGTCATATACTCCTCCTTCCGAGCCATTTTCCATTTGTATCTCTAGACTTTGACTGTAATAGGTTATTGGGGGTCTTTACTGCTTATATTATTCTATAAGATGTAAGTTTCCCTGTAAGATAATTGCTGTTTTATAAATGCATAGTTTTTGTACTGTTTTATATATATATATATATATATATATATATATATATATATATATATATATATACTTTACTACTTCCTGTAATGACTTACAGTTTTTCCTTTGTATGTTTAAAATGTTTGTAAAATTCAATAAAAATATATTTGAGAAAAAAAATATATAATGGAAACAGTCACTAAGATCTTTTTACAATGGTAAATACACTCTACTGGTCATTTTGAGAAAATACCTTACAACAGTAAAAGGCTGTACCTTAATTAAACTTTTTTTTATATTCTCATGAGTGAATTACTAAAATGGTGTAATTATAACCTGGCAGAATGTAATTTTAAAACTGGAGCTAAAGAAATAACTTCATTTAATCCTGGGTACTTGTTAGCTTCCAGTAATTTCTGCCAGAATACCTCCCTGTACTCGATTTTAGTTTCCCAGGGTCCTCCTCTCAGGACCTTAGCTATTTCTTCCACCACAAAAAATGAGAAGGTGGCTCCTACACAGCTGAGTGTATGTTTGTAAAGGACACTTCTAGTGTTGCTGGTACAAATGTCTTTCACATGTTCGTACATTCTTCTCTTTAATTTTCTCTCAGTTTTCCCTACGTAGAAGGCAGTACATTGACTGCACAAGGCAGTATATACCAAGCCATAAGAGTAACATGAACTACGTACATTACTGGAAAAATAAATCTTCCTAGCTGTTAAAAACAATGTTTCCCTGTTGACAATGTATCTACACTGCGGGCAAGTTCCACACTTAAAGGTACCAGTAGTTCTACTATTCGTCCTTTTTGTACCAGTACGCTCAAGATAATCTTTTACATTAGGACTCTTACTGTAAATAATTTTAAAAGGAGTATCAAAAATGGAAGTCAAATCTGACAGTTGAGAAAATTTGTGCCATTCTTTTTCCAAAATGTCCCTAATAATCTTGGAGTCCCCATTGAATTCAGTAATAAAGGCTTTGACAAGATATAGCTCTATGTCAGTGTGTTTGTCAGCACCCTGCATGTCTGTGTTAATGTTCACAGTATTAAGATCCTCACCTAAAAATAGGCTTAAATCTACTCTGTCTACCAGCCACTACTTTGCAAAAATCATTTTAACCATCTCAGTGGGATATCCACGATAACAATAACATATGGGATAAAGTTCGACACTCGTCAAAGAATTCCGTATCATGTGAACACATCCTACAGATGCAGACAAACTGTCCCTTAACAACACCAACCTTTTGGTGGTAAGGATGTGAGCTATTAAAATGAAGAAGTGAATTTGAGTAGGTAGGTTTCTATATAATCTGGACTTGAAACCCCTCTCAAATTTCTTAATCGTGACATACAGATAGTTTAATTTATTGGTGTCGTATTGATATGTAAACTGTAAAAAAGAAGTAGAGCCAGAGGTATACTCAACAAATTCTGTCAATTTATCTTCAGTATCTACCCAAAAAACTATTATATCATCCAATAAATGTTTGTAGAGAGTCCAACACTCATTGTAAGGTGAATTAAAAATATGTAAATGTTCCCAATACATCAAAATCAAGTTTGCATATATTAGGGCACAATGTGCCCCCATAGCAACACCAGCAACTTGGTGGAAAAATTCACCTTCAAAGAAAATTTAGCTATTTTTTAGTACTAATTCCATCAAAATCAAATAAGTGTGGCCTTCCCTATCTGTAAAATGATCAAACACTGTTAGAGCTTCTTCAAACCATTGCAATCCTAATGTATTGCAATCCTAATGTATGTGGAATACAAGTAAATAAGTCAATAACATCAATGGTCACAGATTTCAGTGATTCACAAAACTGTTGCTGTTTAACATTTCACAAAAAGTCCCAAGAGTCCTTAAGGACATTAAAATCCCACAAATGTGTACTTTTTAACTTTACATCAAAAAACTTGGCTAGCAGAGCTGTAACTGATCCTTCTGCTGCTACAATTGGATGTAAGGGGGAGGGTCCATAGCATTTTTATGGACTTTGGGGATACTGCAAATTGCTGCCCTTCCAGGCTTACCATTGTGGAGAAAATTAAAGTCCTGTTGGTCAATGAAGTCTTCCAGTAACAAGTCATTTAATGTGATATAAATATTAGGGTAGGCTACATTGATTTCATTACGGGATACCCTAGTGTATCTGTCAGTGTCACCAAGCAATTTAGAATTCTGGCCTCATAATCAGTCTTGTTCATTAAAGCTGTACCACCACCCTTTTCAGGTCTCATGACTCTAACATTCTGGTTACTCTTAAGGACATCCATCACCTTTCTTTCATCAGGTGTTAAACTGGATATAAATTTATTGCCCAAGACACCCTTTCTAAGTTCATTTTCTACTACAATTTCAATGTTTTTCAAATGAGGGTGGGGTGGGGGGTTGTATACACTTCTTTTCCTAAGGTTATTGTTCAAAGTCTGATGGTTATTGGTTCCCAATAATAATTCAAGATTATTTTTCCAAAGGAACAATTTCAGGTCAATAATTAATTTATTTAAATTACATTTGTGGTCGAGGAATAAAATTTAACCCTTTAGTGAACAGGCCATAATGACCATGCTTGACGTCAATGTCACTATAATTAAATATACTGTAACCATTCAGAATGGACCTAAAACCATTTGTGATGATGTTTAGTTTCTGATACATTCATTTTTAAATTGACATCCTCCTTTGTTCTTCCCCCTCCCCCATAATGGTTGTACCTCTAGGGCTGCTTGTTCATCAGTCTCTCCAACCTGTGTAAGCAAGGTATTCTAAAGGGTCCTGGTAGTTTAAAAAATATTCATTTGTATCAAAATCATTTGTTTCCACATCTCGATTATTGGTTACATAATCCCTGTCGTTACCAGGTCTCCCCTCACTTCTCACATTGTAAGTATTACTTCTGGGTTTGGGGTAACTTATTTGTTCTAAGTATTCCTTCCTATCCCTTTCAAGTTTTCTTTTTTTTACGATTAATAATGACAGCACATTTTTTGTCCACATATTCTCTGGCATCATAATACAATTTCTTATATTCTTTCACAGTAAAATACATGTCATTAACAATTTTTGGTTAATCACTTCTGTTTGTTCATACAACTGTTCCATAGTTTTTTTATTGTTTCTTATTATTGCTCTCAAAATCTGAAGACCACAATTATCAAAGATAACCAAATGATCCTTGTGAAAGTCCGAAACCTCATGTACATTGCTTGGATATTTCCATACTCTTGAGTCCTTTTGGTACAATTCCTTTTTCTATACATTCTTCAAGTATGTGTTGTCAATATTTAAACTCTTGTATTTCAACATAATATTTTCCAAAGCTTTCACATTATCAGCATAGCTCATATTGTTTATACTTTCAGTAGTGCTGTGTAATTCATTAACACTACTATTAAACACTTGTACAGGCTTCAAAAGCCAGTCATTTAAAGATAAACTTGTACCAGTTTTGAAAGAAAGTTTATTTGTACAGTCATCTGTATTAAGACATCCAGTGTCATTCTTGTTCCTCTCTCTCATATGCGTTTGATCCACACCTTCTCCTAGTACCACGGGTGTTTTTTTGGGGTCAGAATCACTATTAGTTCCATGGTTATTTGATGAAATAACCCCAGGTTATTTAGAAACAGTCCGTTTGCTCCATACAGTTTGAAAACTGGAAGTTTCTGCCTCCTGGTTGACGGGAATTTGATTAACGTTTTGAAAACTAGAAGTTCCCGCCTCCTGGTTTCCAGGAATTTGATTGGCAGGTGTCTTAGAGATCAAATTATTGCAAAGGGGCGTTAACAAATCCACAAGTTGAATAAACTCCCTAATCAGCTTCCTCATGTCGCTGACGTCACTGCCTCCTGTAGCCACAGTGCTTAGTAAAACGAGGACAAGGCAGCTTCGAAAGAAAACCAAAATCACAGATAATGGAAGCAAGTACTGTAGAAAAGACCATAAACTGTAAGAATACAGCACAGACAACCCAACAAATTATAGCACACTAGTTTATTCAGAGGCAGTACTCCATGGTGCGTGCATCTTTATCCGAATAAGCTGCTTGTATAAAAATATCGTACTCTTGCTCAAATATTCGCCGATTCTCTGCAATATTCTGATCAAATACAAGTGGCAAGGGCTTTTGGAATCTCTCTGCCATATTAACACATACCAGTTAAGGGTATTGCAAATAAGCATGAACACATGCACATATACATATGCCAGTATTTGTAACTTTGTGCTTCTGAAATTATGCTTTTGGGCTTTTTAAAATTATGCTATTGAGTACATTCTGCAAAACAACTCTCTCGCAAGCACTGTAATGTTTCTGAAATCACAGTATTTCAAGAAATCACCTCTTATCAATACAAGTAACATATCAAACAACTACACAATGCAAGCCTTTATGTAACTGGGCTTTGCAACATAAGTCTCTAGGACACTCTAATCCTCTTGAAATTATTGTCTTGCTAAAGTAATTTATTATCATTTTAAGAAACATAAAAATAACTTCACAATATGAATGAACTGGGCAAGAGAGGCTCAGAGTCAATAACATTTTGAAGTAATTGAACTTTGCAAATAAACTGTACACAGCATACTGAAACTTTTCAAAAATGGCGGTACCTTGCTAGGCAATTCTTTACGGTAGAAGAAACACTCTGTTATAGTGGCACTTTGCAAATAGACACACCCAGCACAAGAAGCGTTTTGAAATGACAATACTTTAACTGTACTTCATGAAATAGTTATACTTTTCACACAAGAAACTCTTTGGAATGCATACACACTAATAAGCACACACTGTAAGCACTTTTGCACACTTTGAGATACTTCAAATAACTTTAGTTATGCCCTTGTTACAATATGAAGCAATAGTAATACCAACACAGCACTTTCCCAAAAAATATACAGCTGCCTTGCTTTATTTATGCTTAATGTGCCCATTTTTGCCCTTATTGCATTCATTTTGCTCGTTTAATCTTTTTTCATGCCAAATGTATTCTTCTTGTGCTTGTTTTGCTCTAAACATGCCCATTTTGCCCTTAAGCATGCTTGTTTTGCTTTTCTGATGGTCATTTTGTCAAATGTTATTATTTTAAGCATTTCCTTTAGTTACGAAACCTTTTGTGCCTCCTGCTTGTTTAATAATGCAGTTTGTGTCTTTGTAATGCTCCGTTTTACCTTTTTTATAAAACAAGTAGTTTGTGCGTATTCTCATTGCCTTTGATTCTTTTCTGGCTCTTTTTCATGCTTGTTTCCCTTAGTTTACCTTTACTGTCATCTCTGCACCTCATGGCTCCAAATATTATTCTCTCCGATCCTGGTTCTGACGCCATGTCGCTCTCCTACTTTGGACACGATAGAAGAGTCTTCGTGGGTTCTCTTCAAGCAGCTTTATTTTATACAAACACATCACGATAGAAGTTTACTGACTTTAACTTAAGTAACTTATATACAAACTAACTGCTGTAATCATACATGCTTACTCTCTAGCTGCAGTCTCAAAATGGCACTAGGAATGGCACATGCTTGACATTTATACATGCACGTTACATCTTTGACATGCCTCTTAAAGACACACCACATAGCATGTGCACTCTGATCTACAACTGCTAACCACTTTCAGTACTCCATTTGGCAGGTACAGATTTTTAACAATGCCATTTGGGATAAATTCTGACAGTGAAGTCTTTCAATTTGCAATGGAGCAAATGTTTTCTGGGTATCCGTGTGCTATTATAGTAGATGATATACTAGTAGGAGGTAATGTTGAAGCTGAGCATGACAGAAACCTCAGGAAAGCTCTGGAAAGAGCACATGAAGTAAATCTTAAGCTGAATCCTCAGAAGTGCAAATTCAGGCTATGAGAAGTTACTTATGTTGGTTATTTAGTTACCAGTTCAGGCTTACGACCAGACCATTCCAAGCAAACTGCCATTTTGAAGATGCCAGCTCCAGGAAATGTTCAAACCCTACAATGTTTTTTGGCATGGTTAACTACCTAGCCAAGTTTATTCCACACTTGAACCAACTTTCTGCACCACTTAGAGAGCTGACATGTAAAGATGTATCCTGGTCATGGTTGGAACAACATCACAGATCATTTGATGTCCTGAAACAGAGAATTGCCAGTCCACCAACTATCAGATATTATGATGCTCACAAGACAGTTACTCTTTCATGTGATGCTTTGAAATTTGGTTTAGGTGCAGTCATTCTTCAAGAGGGTGAACCTGTTGTCTATGCATCCAGAACTCTAACCCAAACTGAAATGAAGTATGCAACTCTCTTGGCAATTGTGTTTGCATGTTCACAGTTCCATGATTATATTTATGGTACACCTATCCAGATGAAAACAGACCACCAACTTCTAGTTACTATTTTGAGAAAGCCTATGCATACAGCTCCTGTCAGATTTATTTTATTTATTTATTTTACATGTGTTAACCGGGCTAGTCCAACTGGATATATGTCCATTTTCAGTGGAGGCCCGGGGAGAAAAGCTCCGCTATAAACTACTAAAACAAGTTAAACTTATACAAAAAATATAAAATAATGCAGAAATAAAGAATATATAATAGTATTTAAGAAACGTAACATAACCAACTGCAAGTTGCCTACAGATCAGAGTACAAAATGAGGCTTAACATAGAACAAAATAATGAATACCAAGCAAGAATACTCTATTGCAGAATTGAAAAGAAAATAAATATAGATATGTATTAATTTGAAGAGGACGTTCAAGTGGGGTAGAAATTAGGAAAAAGAAATAAGAGGATAAAGGAAACAGAGGGCAGGAAAAAAAAAAGTTCAACTAGGGTTGGTACAAGAGCAGAGCCAGTGGTTGGAAAGGAAGAGTTTTACTTTAGCTTTAAAAAGTGGGAGTGAAGATAGTGTAGAGAGGTATTGAGGTAGTTGGTTCCATGTTCTGCCAACTGAGTTGGAGAATATGGAGTCACCTGCTGAGTTATTTGATTGGGAAATTTGAATCAGTATTTTGTTAGAAGAGCGTAGGTTCCTCTGATTATTGTAGGGTTGTATGAGGGAGGAGAGTGTTGGAGTGTTGTTAGGGTGATAAAGGGCTTTGTGGACAATAGTAAGTTGGTGGAATTGTATTAGGTTGGGTAATTCCAGCCAGCCTAGTTTTTTAAGATTAAGACAATGATGAGTCCTATAAGGAGAAGCTGTGGCAAATCTGGCAATGTTGTTGTAGGATGAAGCTAGTTTATTGAGATTGTGCTTAGAAAGATTAGTGTAAATGGTGGAAGCATATAGAAGGGTAGAGATTAAGTGGGTTCTAGCAATGGTAGTTCTAGTTTCGGGAGTTAGGAAAGTTTTGATTCTATAGAGAAAACCAATTTTTCTGTTAGTAGCTTTGATTGTAGCGTTGATATGAGTGTCAAATTTCAGTTGATTTTCAATGGTAATACCCAAAAGTTTAGTGGTTTGGTCTGGGGAGATGAGGGTACCATTATTGGATGTAAGTGTGAAGTTAATAGAGGGGGATAGGTGAGTGGGTGTAAAGAGCAGGAGTTTGGTTTTCTTGGGGTTGAGGAGTAGACAATGATTCGAGAACCATTGCTCTATAGTTGTGAAGGTATTTTGTGTGAGAGTGTGCAGCTCGCTCTGAGTTGAGGCTGGATTGCAACGCATGATGTTGAAATTGCAAAAGTATCATTTCAATCTTGTCTACAAGAAAGGCAAACTTCTTTATCTTGCTGTTACATTATCCAGATCACCCTGAAATACCACTGAACAGCATGAGAATGAGCAACTTGAATTTGAAGTTGTGGAAGTGAGAAATGTTTCCTCCACACATCTTGATGAGCTTAGAAGTCATACAGTCTTAGATCCAGTTCTTTAGAAGCTCAATCACTTTATCAGACAAGGATGGCCATCAAAACAATCTTGCTTACCAGTAGAAGTGCAACCTTATTTTCCATATAGAGATGAGATTTTGTTTGACAATGGTATCATTATGAGAGGTCCTAAATGATTGTTCCAAAGTCCTTGCAACAAGAGTACATTACTATCTTGCATCATGGCCACCCAGGAGCAGACTTTACCAAAAGAAGGGTGCGAGGACTAGTATTCTAGCCTTTCATGTCAAAAGACATTGAGACATTGCTATCATCTTCTGTATGTAATAGTACTAAGTCACATCAACAGAAAGAATCACTTCAGTTAAACCAAATTTCTGAACTACCTTGGTTGATATTAGCCACCAACATTTTTGAATGGAATAATCAACATTACTTGGTGTTAGTAGACTCTTATTCAAATTGGTTCGAGATTGACCTAGCTAATCTAGCATCTAACACTGTCATTACTAAGATGAAGCATCATTTTGAAGTCCATGGTAGTCTGCACAAAGTTATTTCTGACAATAGTACACAGTTTACAAGCCAACAGTTCAAATGATTTGCTGAAGATGGGGCTTTGTTCATGTTATGAGTAGTCCAGAGTATTCACAGTCAAATGCTTCAGCAGAACATGCAGTTCAAAGTGCAAAAACATTACTAGAGAAGTCAAAGTGAGACAATAGTTAGATATTTCGTGAATCTTTTGAATTTCAGAAATATTTCTTGTGATAAACATCTTGGTTCACCTCTGTTGAGACAAACCAGAACCACATTACCAATCAGCAGCAAATTATTGGTTCCATGTGTCAAGAACAACAGATCAGTGAAAGTCAATCTATTGAAGAAGAGTTTATCCCAGAAATCATATTATGATAAGTCTGGCAAACCACTCAATCCATTAAGTTTAAGAGAAGTAGTGAGGAAGCAAACATCCAAAGGTTATGACCAGATTGGAATAATGAAGAGTATTTGCTCATAGCCAAGATCGTACATTGTGGAATTGCAAGGAGTAGAGTTTTGGTGGTATCGGAATCATTTCATGCCGGTGTCTGAGCCTGTACTGCAGCACATATCCTGTGAGAAAGACACTATATCTCAGAGTGAGATGTCCAGCATTCCAGTTCCAGAAGACATTCCAATAAATATCCCTTTTACTGAGATGAATCCTGAAGTTCCTGATACAAGTTGTTCACCGAAGACTGTCCCTGTTGCTAAACCCAGTTCTGACTACTACATTACTAGATTAAGTCACATTTCCAGACCATGTTACAGATACACGGCAACTTGGACATGAACATTGTGTTTGTTTCTAATGTCTATATTATTGCATGTCTTATTCTAATGTCAATTCATTTAAGATGGAGGGTGTAGATCAATGTTATTTATGCCTTTAAGAAGTTTTCCAGGGGCTTGCACAAGTGCATAAATACTGAGCACGTGTGAGCCTGACTGCCATTTTGTAGTAAGCTGTTGAGATGCAAGCATGTCTGTATAGTCTGTCAATCAGTTTGTTTATATTTTGTAATGCTGCTATCCATCCCGATGTGTTTTATATAATAAAATAAAGAAATGAACTACCCCACCAGTTCGTCATCTATATTAGAAAGAGATGAGCGACAAAGTAGAAATGTTTTGTTGTGCTATGATATTAATTACATTTCAGTAATACTCATTTAATGCTAATGTTGTCTAATGCTGATTCTGCTACTTGTGCTCTATGCTGGATTACCATGGTCATACTTCAGTCTGCCTGGTGAAATTTTCAGTCAGAAATTAATTTACTTAACTTATTACTTATATACTGCACTAACCAGGGCCATTGCAGCAAATTTCTTTAAGGCACGCACTGAGAATTTTCAGAGCTTTCCCCATCTGATGTAAATGATGTATTCAGAGCAGCACACACCTCAAGGAAGGGTGAGGAATGGGGGGGGTGACGTATTGATCGACTTTACATGTTGTTCATTAAATTTACATTAATGCCAAGTGCCATGTTTGAGTTCCTGATAAATGACATATTTTTGTAGGTCTGCCTACTAATAAGAATATCATTTTACTATCACACAATAGTAGCAGTGCAAAATATACACATTAAAAAGTTAACAGCAATGGGAATAATTTAGTTGAACTTATACAAAACACTTGAAACACTGGCACAGAAATTGCTGAGAGATTCTGGCCTTCTTGAATTGACTATTTGCATAGTTGTTATGGTAGCAAGCTTTTCAGAAATATGTAGTTCTATCATCCACCCACAACAAAGGTATTTATGCATTTGAAAGAATCCACGAGAGAAGTTCAGTTATTTCTTTAACAATTTCTTCTCAGTTACAGAGCATTGCATTCCTTTACTATAGGCAAAGATAATTCTTTTTGCAGGATGGATGCCTTAAACATAACTATTTTGCAATGCCCCATGCTTGAGTAGACTGATGACATTTACAGAGTTACATTTCAGCTGCTAAGACAGAAGTTATGGAGGACAGGATAAAGGTCAGGATAAATGTGGGACAACACAGCAGAAAGTATGTAGCTGCTTTATCTAACCAAGTACAGCTGGTGAAAGCTCATACAGTGACAACTGAAAGCAGTATAGCTGCATATATTTGAAGAACAACCATGAACAGTACTTAAGGCAAAGGGAGTTGCTGGTTCCCTGACCCTGTAAATATGGTTTACTATCAAAAAGAACATACAAAAGTACAAATCAAATTAAAATAAAAATTAAATGGCAGACTTATTTATCTATAGACTGCAACTTATTAAGCTGTCATACTGACAGCAAGAGTAACTGGTTGGTAAATACAAATGTAATGAGAAGTATGTCATTTTATGCCTGAATTTCATATACTTAATTCAGTCATGGAAAAGAAAATGCAGTATTACATCAATAAATATTTTGAACTGCTAAGAGAACTCAACCCAAACCAGGACTCATCACAGTTTACTGTTAAAGTAATTAATTGTTGTTAAACTGACAGTTTAACATTATTAAATAGAAAAAAGTGCTGCTCTGATTTTTGTCATTGAAATAAAGTGATTTGCTATTAAACAGTTATGTCATTTCATTGTCTCTAATTCTTTCTTTTGCTTTTTCTTTTATTTTTCTTTACCCTTTTTATTCTTTCTTCTGAAGAATCAGCAGAAACTGGAGTGCCTCAGTTGACTTAGGTGCACGACAGATCACCACAACCTCTTGCCTGCCTGGGAATTGTTTTAAGGTTGAGTAGTACCTTCACCCCCTGTGAAAATGAAATAGCCAGGGAATTGTTATGGCTAGGCTTGTATAGGCCCTAGGGCCAATAGCCTATTACCAGCCTATGAACCTATAAACCTATGAATCCTAAGGCGCAACAGCCTGAAAAGCCAACATCCTGAACTTCAGGGCCTTGTGGACACTGCAGTCAAGAGGATGGGGGAGATGCAGTGGGGTCCTTATGAATATCTCTTCCAGCGGGTGAAAGACTCACTATCTTTGTCATCTTCGACTATCAAGCTACTGGAGGCTTTGATTCCCTCATCACTGGGGTCCCCCCAAAAACCAGGGCCACCATGGCAGGCAATCATGGCTGTCTGGACAAGAGATTTGCTATATAGGTGGTCCTTGTCACCATTTCCTTTGTAAGTGTCCACCATCTGTATGTCTGTCTTCCATTTCACATGTCAGCTCAACATACTGTTCCTGTCTTGTTTGTCTACTATGTCTGCATAAAACAATACTTGGCTTCTCCCTAACACTCTCTATCTCTTACACACACTGCTCTTGTTTCTTCTCCAACTTTCCTTGTAAAATTATCCCCGGGATTCATGAAGCTCTGTGCAAGGACGGCGTTAGCCTTGCACCGAACATGCAGTGTAGAGGTGACACAGCAGCAGCAGCACCACATGCATATTAATGAAGTCGCGCTGCAGCAACGTCCACATGCATAGGAAATGTGCACGAGTGCAGGGGGCATGTCTAAGTGCTGCACGGAGGCATAAATATGTCGGCTGCAGACGTGCAACCTAAAATGCTGACTAGTACAGCCTGCCTCTAATGATAATCACTCCTGTCAGTGTCCGTGGATACTGAAGTGTATGCAAAGCATACAAGACAGTTTTGCGAACACCAAAACAAAAAGGTAAACACAAAGGCACATAGCTGAATATTGAGTCCCCGTCCCCCGAACAAATGACGTTTAAAACCTCATGCCTGTATTCCATTGTAGTGTTGATTGTTATACCAAGTGGAAGCGAAACGCAAAGTGTTAGCACACCGCCGCCCTTTGCTAAGCCTAGCCCAGTGGTTAGGGTTACCACCTGTCCCACTTTGTGAGGAACAGTCCCTCTCTGGGCAGTTGTGTCCTTACCAAAACTATTAATAATGTTAAATGTCCTGCGATTGTAGGGCATAATTATGTCCCATATTTTATGTAATAGTTCCATAAAATAGTTAATTCTGTATCTAAACTACCTAAATGTTACAAGAAACAGAATAAGCAACTAAACCACTAAAAGAATAAGCTGTCACGTAGGCATAAAAGTAAAGTACTCTCCTTTGTACTGACCGTGGGCATGTGTTGGCCTGTAAAATCTGATATGTGTCCCGAAGATGTCCCACTTTGGCCATCTGAAAAGGTGGCAACGCTACCAATGGTCAGAGCATTCACTCAATATCTGCCCATTTGCAGTCCAGGTCATCCCTGTCTGGATGGCCCAAAGATGAATGGGTATTACCCGGGACTACCTACCATGTAATGAAAGATAGGTATTTGCATGTACCTATGTGTGTGACGTACAGCATGTGGAAGATCAAATATGCCAGGGTTGTCCTCACAACCATATTGGTAATAGAGATATGTAGAGTATGCAATGTGTTCTGTTGTCTGTGCTATGGCCCATCAACCAGAGAAGTAATGGATGGTGTGTGCGGAATATGGGGTTGGGGGGTGACGGGTAATGTAATAATTCACTAAAGGGAGACTGGGTCAGATGCACAATAGGTGAACTGGAGGTGTACAAGGGAGCAGTGGGTGAATCAGAAAGGAAACCAAAGAACAAACATTCACATCCCCAATACAACCTGACAGGCCATACTGCAGAACACAATCCCACAAACATATGAACATTAAAATGTGTGATATACATGTACAGAAACGTTACTGGCTCAACCCACATAATGGTTTGGCCTGAACCGAGCCATCCATCACTTACAATACACATGCAGTTGCTGAGCAGGTGTACACCTCCACATCCACCAGAGAGTGTGTGAGTGGGACAGGCAAAGTACACCAGAGAAGGGCTTGGAGACCTAACCCTAAGGATCATCTGCCACATGCCTAACAGTGCAGGGGGTCAAACCCCTGAATGAATAGTCATTTCTATTACATGTGCATGTAGTAACGTACTACATGTGCCACAAAGCCAACATGTTGCTGTGCTACTACTTTGTTTGACACACTGCAGTAATGCACAGGATTACATGCACCACAGGGGATATCTGGAGGTTCTATGGGCTAGGGCATGTGAAAGTGTTTGACATCTGTTAGTATGCCAATGAGGGTTATACTGGGAGTGACTGTGGTTGGGAGCATCATAACCCACATGCAGACAAAAGGTGCCAGTACTGACATGCATGTATGCATTGCTGCATGGGTGTGTATTGATTGGCTGTGCAAGATGGCTGTACAAGGCTGGGTGAGGGGTAATCCTTGGCATCGCGTCAACTGATAATGGTGTGCAGTGCAGGGGTGTAGTGTCTGCACTGTCCCACACAAATGGCTACTGCATGATCTGCCCTGACATCCTGGTTACCAATGTGTATGGCCATAGCTTTGCAATGCATGCCATGTCTGTGATTGATAGTCCTTCACATGGACATTGCCTGGGATATGCATGTCCCACAATATGGTACAGTGACATGTACAGGTGTGCCTGGTTTGACAGACTGTTATCCCCTGATATGCCAACACTGTCCTGGTGTGGCGAAACCTGCTTATAGTGAGCAGGTCGACCCTGCACCTGCATTGATAGTATGATACAGGTATTCCCTGGTGTCAGTGGCATTGGTCCATACAGGGCACATGTGTACAGCATTGTATGGCCTCTGTGGATCACATTTGATGGCACCACATATGTTGCAGGCATCCAGTGGGGAACATAGTGAAGGCAAAATGTCCGCACATATGTGCCTATTGTACTGCTGTACAGGGTGCCGTGTCCTCTGCAGGCCACTGCATTCACACCATGCCTACTGTCTGTCATCAATGTGCATGGTACTAGCCACATAGTGGGATATCCTAGGCACCTGTGTTTGTGCATGGCACATGGGTGCAGGACATCAACTGGGTAATAGTATATCTGCCCATTCGCGGTCCAGGTCATCCCTGTCTGGACGGCCCAAAGATGAATGGGTATTACTCGGGTCTACCTACCATGTCATGAAAGATAGGTATTTGCATGTACCTATGTGTGTGAAGTACAGCATGTGGAAGATCAAATATGCCAGGGTTGTCCTCACGACCATATTGGTACCAGAAATATGTAGAGTATGCAATGTGTTCTGTTGTCTGTGCCATGGCCCATCAACCAGAGAAGGAATGGATGGTGTGTGCGGAATATGGGGGTGGGGGGTGACGGGTAATGTACTAATTCACCAAAGGGAGACTGGGTCGGATGTACAATAGGTGAACTGGAAGTGTACATGGGAGCAGTGGGTGAATCAGAAAGGAAACCAAAGAACAAACATTCACATCCACAATACAACCTGACAGGCCATACTGCAGAACACAATCCCACAAACATATGAACATTAAAATGTGCGATACACATGTACAGAAACGTTATCGGCTCACACCCACATAATGGTTTGGCCTGAACTGAGTCATCCATCACTTACAATACACTTGCAGTTGCTGAGCAGGTGTACACCTCCATATCCACCAGGGAGTGTGTGGGTGGGACAGGCAAAGTACACCAGAGAAGGGCTTGGAGACCTAACCCTAAGGATCATCTGCCACATGCCTAACAGTGCAGGGGGTCAAACCCCTGAATGAATAGTCATTTCTATTACATGTGCATGACGTTACTACATGTGCCACAAAGCCAACATGTTGCTGTGCTACTACTTTGTTTGACACACTGCAGTAATGCACAGGATTACATGCACCACAGGGGATATCTGGAGGTTCTATGGGCTAGGGCATGTGAAAGTGTTTGGCATCTGTTAGTATGCCAATGAGGGTTATACTGGGAGTGACTGTGGTTGGGAGCATCATAACCCACATGCAGACAAAAGGTGCCAGTACTGACATGCATGTATGCATTGCTGCATGGGTGTGTATTGATTGGCTGTGCAAGATGGCTGTACAAGGCTGGGTGAGGGGTAATCCTTGGCATCGCGTCAACTGATAATGGTGTGCAGTGCAGGGGTGTAGTGTCTGCAATGTCCCACACAGATGGCTACTGCATGATCTGCCCTGACATCCTGGTTACCAATGTGTATGGCCATAGCTTTGCAATGCATGCCATGTCTGTGTTTGATAGGCCTTCACATGGACATTGCCTGGTATATGCATCTCCCACAATACGATACAGTGACATGTACAGGTGTACCTGGTTTGGCAGGCACATGTTGTGTACAGAGACTGTTATCCCCCGATATGCCAATATTGTCCTGGTGTGCTGAAACCTGCTTATAGTGAGCAGGTCGACCCTGCACCTGCATTGATAGTATGATACAGGTATTCCCTGGTGTCAGTGGCATTGGTCCATACAGGGCACATGTGTACAGCATTTTATGGCCTCTATGGATCACATTTGATGGCACCACATATGTTGCAGGCATCCAGTGGGGAACATAGTGAAGGCAATGTCCGCACATATGTGCCTATTGTACTGCTGTACAGGGTGTCATGTCCTCTACAGGCCACTGCATTCACACCATGCCTACTATCTGTCATCAATGTGCATGGTACTAGCCACATAGTGGGATATCCTAGGCACCTGTGTTTGTGCATGGCACATGGGTGCAGGACATATACCGGGTAATAGGGTTGCATACATTGTTCACCAGGCCTTTTGCCAGATGTAGGGGTATGGCTTGCCAACACAGTCCCGTAGCTGTACTCCTCGCGAGGTGGCCAATGTGTCATAAGATGGACAGCATATAGGAAAACTACAAAATCCTCTCCCCAACATGTCCACTGGTAAGACTCTCACAGCCACCTCTACACAGGCTCTGATAGACACAAACTTGCCATTTCCTGTATACGAACCCCTACCTACCGTATCAGACTGCAGCAATATGCTCTTAGGGTATGCACTATGGTGAATATTTGGTTACAGCACACCTACATGTGTAGACCTAGGTGGGTGACATTAGCAGGATTGATAAAGGTGGTCATGTGATTTGTACAGAGAGAGCATATTCTACAAAGCACTGTACTTTTCTCACGTAGGCACACACACACACATACACACACACACACACACACACACACACACACACACACACACACACACACACACACACCTGGCATATCGGGGATTAGAACACTGACCTAACTACTTTAGCATACTACAGCATTATGCAATTACAGAATGCACTACCCAGATTACTGGGTTACAATATTTCCAGAGGTGTATTTGTAGGTGGGTGACATCATCAGCCTTGCCAAAGGTGGTATAGGAATTGTATGGAGTGTAAGCAGTCTAAAAGCATTATTCAGTCCGCAGGCAGACGAAGACAAATGCACACACACACACATTTGGCAAGTCTGGGATTAGAACACCGACTTAACTACTTTATTACACTGCAATATTATGCAGTTACAGAATGCGCTACCAAGATTACTGGGAGACAGCATTCCCAGAGGTGTATTTCTAGGTGGGTGACATCATCAGCCTTGCCAAAGGTGGGTTTAGGAATTGTATGCAGTGTGAGCAGTCTAAAAGCATTACTCAGTCCTCAGGCAGATAGGGACACACACACACACACACACACACACACACACACACACACACACACACACACACACACACACACAAACACTTGGCAAGTCTGGGATTAGAACACCGACCTAACTACTTTATTACACTACAGCATTATGCAGTTACAAAACATGCAACCAATATTACTGGGGCACAACACTCACAGAGGTGTATTTCTAGGTGGGTGACATCATCAGCCTTGCCAAAGGTGGGTATAGGAATTATATGGAGTGTGAGCCATCTAAAAGTATTAGTCCGTCCTCAGGCAGTCGGGGACATACACACACAGACACACACACTTAGCAAGTCTGGGATTAGAACACTGACCTAACTACTTTATTTCACTACAGCATTATGCAGTTACAGAATGCGCTACCGAGATTAGTGGGACACAACACTCCCAGAGGTGTATTTCTAGTTGGGTGACATCATCAGCCTTGCCAAAGGTGGGTATAGGAATTGTATGGAGTGTGAGCAGTCTAAAAGCATTATTCAGTCCTCAGGCAGAGAGAGACAAACACACATGCCAGTGGTGGGAACGGAACATCTGCCTATCAATAGATCACTATTACAATACTACATAGTTACGAGTCGCACCACACAGACTACACAGGTCAAGGCTGTCATTATGACCTTCTAGGAATGCAGACATCAACAGAGATGCTGTCAGTTAAGATGTACATAACTGTGAACCTGTGTGTTTAAAGTAGGAATCCATCCTGACCTGGAGTATTCTCATCTGTGGAATGGATGACTACTATCACTATACAGGGTTACAATGGCTATGCCCATACACATTGAGGCACATAACCGACAGAAGGTGTCACTGGGCATGCTCACACACTTAGTAGCACAGGGCTGTTCAGAATGCACTATGTGTCCATCTACACAAGGTTATACTGGGCACTCTCATACACTTAGTAGCACAGTGCTGACTGGGATGCACTCTGATTCTAAACACGGAAGGCCACAGTGGCCATGCTATTACAGTTAGATGTAAATAACACATTGTAATGGACTCTGGTGTTAGTAGTTGTCATTATTAGCAGGAACATTTCTCTACATATATCTGACACTAGTCTTATACACAATATCTGCTACTGTCTGTCACCTTAGATGTACCATCCTATACCAAGCACAATACCACCACTTGCAGTGATGTCTTGCTAGGAGTGGCAACTGCTTGACCAACACAATGAGCCTTGCTAGGAGTGGCAACTGCTTGACCAACAAAATGAGCCAATTTCCTGCTGTAATTACGAGGTTGTCCAGTGTTTGTCATTCTGGGATGACATGACTGACAGTAGACAGGACTTTGACACATATCACATGCATCCATGACTCCAGGGAGTGGGGATAATACCCAAGTCACATTCGCCCATATAGTGCCATTCCAAGGCAAATATCCTAAACACAGGATAACACCCTGACACCTAGAGGACAACTGCATTGTATGCTTATGCTAACCAGTGCAAGATGTGTAGCGTCCATAATCACATCTAGTCACTGTAGATCCAATGATGGGGAGTACTGACATCTGTGCAGTGAGGAACACCTGACTGAAGGCTCTGTAGTGCACAATAGCACCATATACCTCAGAACCAGACATGTGGGCCATAGCACAGGTACAGACCACTCCAGGTGGTGGTATCCCCACATACATAGAGGCCACTCACATGTACTGACCGATGCTCCCACAGAAGGCATTACAGATGAGTCAGGTGCAGGACACAGTGTCAAATGCTGCATTTTAGGATGTAAACCTCAGACACCACCATGACCTCGGACCACCAACACACATCCATACATGTTGTAGGACATATAAGAGTACACCACCATGTGACCCTTGACCAGTGGACTGTACCAAGCTCTACATCAACAGTAGAGAGTACCCATGTACTGACATGGTTGCATCATGTGTTATTCAATGCAATGATACCACTGTCTGTAACCAGGTCAGCTGTATACATACCAGGGGCCCTCGGTTATTTACAATATTAGCAGATGACTGTTGCTATACACCAGTAAACACCCTCATGTTTGAATATGACATACATGTACCTGCCCTGGATATGTACATGCCACACACACACACATACAACATACATGTAAATAGCATAGCTGTTGTTGTCCTTTGTGCAGACAGGTGGCTCCAGCCATTACACACATGCACATGGAATGTAGGTCCATGTCTGCTGAATGCTAACAGTACATAAGGTGTGATATCAATGTTGATAGAGGCAACATTCCCTTTGTACCAGTCACCCATTACACCTATCATATCATACAACAGTCCATGTGTCATGTATGTCATTACACATGTCCACCAATTGCAATGCCTACAAACATGCCCAAATGACAGGAGTGTAGAACCTACACACATGTACATGCAGTGGTGTGCGTTCAGATACCATGCGTGTGCAGTTGCTGATGTATGCAGGTGACGTGTATCTTAGTACATCATGCAGCTGCAATGCAGCCTCAACATTGCAAACTGTATATGGTGATATGCTGAATGTATGGAAAGATGTACCTCAGATATGGACAGATTTGTGGAAATAAGTAAGTGGTGGGGCATCTTTGCAGATGGATGTTTGCTGAGGACAGCTCACAGGTGTGTCACAAGTGGTCCTACAATAACCTGTGTAACCGGTAGGCAATGGTTTCATTAATTGAGGGGCATAACACACAACATAGACAGCGGTCAGGGTGAAACTGAAGGTAAATCACCTGACACCTGTAACAGTTAAGACCTCCTATGTGCATATATCAGCACTGTTGCCAAAGGAAGCATCAGTACACTTTGTAATGCATGCAATACTGCTGTAAGCCTGTCATACATATCATGAGCTAGGCAGGTGTTTGATTCACAATACTGGCATGTGTGGTTGCGTGTGTGTCCATATATGTCACGTATGGTGGGGAATACATCTCAATTGTTACTCACTCTCCTGTACACTAGTGTCGACATCTGTGCAGACTGCAATGTAGAAAGCAGGATATAGACAGGGGCATGTATTTCACACATGTGAGGTATCTTTATGTGCGTGACATAAGTGTATTCAATAGTCAATGTCACAGTGTGTGTGTGTGTGTGTGTGTGTGTGTGTGTGTGTGTGTGTGTGTGTGTATGTGTGTATGGCTGTCTGGTCCCTAGAGTGAGGAAGTATGTTACCATACTGAACTGATAAGACCCCTTCCCCCCATCCAGGTGATGCAATCTACTATCTGTGCTGATGTCCCTGATCTTAGGCCATACTGACTACCTGTACATGTGTATTCTCTGTGCTGCGTCATGTAATGATGATTTGCACATAGGCAGGGGTCCTCTCCTCAACGGTAGCAACTCTGTGTGAGTGTGTGTTACTGTGTCAGTGAATCCGTGTATGTGTGAGTGTGTTACTGTGTCACTGAATACATGTATGTTAATACCTGAGTGTGTGGGTGCAGTTGTGTGTTGGCATCCTGTCATGGGAACGTGTATTACTGCTTCCCAATGAGGCATCACACTTCCCACTGGCCTCTACCCTTGTAATCAGCTAGACCGCTCTCTTACCTCACCACTCCATGTAACTGTACCTGTGATGTCACCCAGCATGGATGTCACGTCTGTAGCCACAGTAGCTTAATACACAAATATCTTGCTCTTGGATCAGTAGACGTGTTTGGAATGTGGGACATTCTCACTGTGATGTGGCAGCTACAAGGTGCATGCTGGTATATTCATACATACCTGTGAGTAGTCCACATTGACATATGGGACACTAAATGCAAACACTGACATCCACTGGCATGTGCAATTAGACCTGAAGAAGGAAAGCAGAACATCATGACCAACAAGCAGTTACTGTTGTTACACAAGACACATACTGTTAACAGCACGAAATGCATTGTACACCTGTAGTACATAGTATGTCTGCTGCCTGTCAACAGTACTCAACAATTGTAAACTACACTTATCTTCCTAGTCTGTTCACCCTGTGCATCAGACCATATGAGCATGTCCCTGCACCGATGGTGTGGATATCGGGGATGCGGCACAGGCATTATCATATGCACAGGGTGATAATGTTTGCCAGAGGCCTAGGCTGCACCATTGGATGACATCATGTGTGTGGGTTAGGGCCTTTGATCTAATTGAGCATGTGTGGATGTTATGCATGTGTGTGTTGCGGTGCCCTACATATGTTTCCGGTGTGTGCGTGTATGTATGCACACAGTCTGGCATGTTTCTGACCTACCACAGGGGTATTAATGACAGCTGCGGACTGTACAGGCCAGGTTTTACAGTTCACGGTGTCCGGCCACAGACATGTGACCTGTGCCTGTCAGGGGTTGCACAGGCACTACCAGGCAGAGGTGCAGATTGGGTACTGTCTGATGACACTTGTCCACTGGAACCGCGTCCCTGTTGGGACAATCCAGGGCCACGTGCACATGGCCTGCTGTGTTATGGTGTGGACAGCACAGCACTAGCTGCACTGCTGCTGCTACCACCACTATGGGAGCGGACATGTGAGGTAGCTCATTCACATAGACCTGAAACAGGTGATGTAGCAGGCCTACGTCCACGTGCCCGACACCTCACTCCTACCAGATGTTCCAACACAGGCAGGTCACGCTCGCGGATTGTCATGCCACGGTCAAGGACTCCAACCATGTCACCCAATCATCTACCCAAAGCTTCAGAAATCTGCTGTTGAGCATTTACCATTGCCTGGATGTTGTTGTTTAAATAATGGACAGCAGCCCTCTGAAGCCTTTGATCTTCTCTGTTGTGTCATTCAGCACATGCCTGTGCCTCCATTACAGCCTGAAACATACATCTGGTGACACCAGCTGCTATGCTCTGTCTTGCTGGGGCATGTTGGCCAGAGGTCCTCCTATGAGTGGCATTGGCCACGTGCCTGTGTGGGGCATCACCAGTCAGTTGGCTGACACCATGACATGCAAGCACACCTTCCATAGCCCCCACACTTTCCTTTTCCAAGCTGCCACACGCCAGCTGTCCTTCCTGTATGGCCACTGGTGATGGGGTATGTGTAGGCATGAGATCTGTGTGCGGGGATGAGGGGGATATAGGTGGAATGGCAACCAATGGCACAGATTCAACCCCTGACAACCCTGCCTGTGCTTCAATCATATGTTCATCATCACTGCTAGAGTCTGTGGGGACACTAACATCAGATGGACCGCAGGAGGGCAATGCACCTATATCACCTGTGAGGGGCAGACAAGAACTCTACATTACAATCTATACAACAGACACACACACACACACACACACACACACACACACACACACACACACACACACACACACACACACACACACACACACACACACACACACACACACACACACACACACACACACACACACAGACACACTGCTACCCACCACATCCAAACAAACCATCCTACACTACATATGAGCAGGTGGACAAGCCCCCCTACACACCCCATGTGGGTGTCTGCACCCCCCGCACCCCCCTACTTTAATATTCTACCTCCTAGATCACACAAACAGATGCATAAAGCAAACCCACACCCACACATTACAGTCCCCCAGGAACACACACTTGCACACACTACAGCCCTCAGAAACACACTTACATACAGTAACCTACCTGATCCACAACACCAGAAGCACTGACTAAATGTTCCTTAACATCAGGATATTAAACCTCGAGCTTCTGGTGTTCCGGTACTGTGGTCTTTCGGACTTTAAGCCTCGTGATTACGCATGTCGGTATGTCAAGCAGTCGGTATTTGGTAGGTATCCCATTTATATGTACCTCCATGGTTATGTAGAGTTAGACACTACAAGACAAAGTGCCCCTCCCGCCTAATTTAGCAATTCACCATCAGCCTCTACACAGGCTACATGGCCATTCACTGGTACATGGCAACAGCTATTGCACTCCACCAAGGTGGTGACACAACTGACCATAGTAACTACCACCCCATAGGCCTGAGTAGCCTGATTTGCATGGCTATGGAGTGCATCCTCATGGCACTCATGAACATACACAATGGTAACCTCCAGACACTTGACCCAACCCAGGTCACCTTGATTGAGTGCAGATCATGCCTATTGAACCAGTTTGACATCTTACAGCCATTGCTGGCCAACTCCTCCTGCGTTCGGGGGAAGTATATGTGCTCATTGGCATGTGGTAACATGGCATCCAGGAACTGGTGGAGTACCCTGGATGCTGATGCCTGTGAGATCCCAATGATATCCCCATTTGGCCTTTGAAATGTACCTGTGGCTAGTATTCCCAAGCTTACACATACCTTCGTGTCCACTGGGATGGGTTCCCCTCTGTTATTTCTGGCTCTGAGGCATGGCCGGCACAGCTCAACAAGTTGCTGTATGGTGTCCCTGTCCACCCTGTAATGCTGTACTATCTCCAGATCATGTAGCCCCTGGTAGGTTACCCTGGGTCTGAACACTTTTCTCCTCCACCGGTGCCTGAGATGGTTGTCAGCATCATCCTCCACACCACCGTCAGTCTCCAACACATGCTGGTGAATCAAAGCTATGGCAGCCCCTAACATGTGCATATTAAAGGTTCCCCATCTGTATGCACCAATGGTGCAGAGTGTCTGGGAAAATACAAGTGTGTGTGTGTGGGGCTTTCACAACTTATACTATTGTGCAATGGATGATGCTGGTGTAATTGGGTGTGTATGTGCAATTCTAGCTGCAGGGTATCTTAATTATGGGTTTTACAGCAGGTACTACTATTGTAGGGCCTTTGGTGTTGACTTACGCTTGGCTGCCATGATTCATCCATTGCCCTTTACTTCACTTTTCAACCCGATTCCTCTGCCATTGTCAGGCATGCATCCAGCTGCCCGCTTTCTTGTTTTGTACTTTCACAATCCAGGATTGTGTTGTGAAATGTGTTATGTAGCTGATTTACTGCAAGTTTGCTTTGTTCTGTTGTGACAGTTCTCTTTTCTTTGCAGTACGGCACCACCCCTTTCCTGTTCTGCAGGTAGCTGCTAGCAGCCTTGTTAGCTGTTGTTAATGGCCCACTGTGAGTTCCTAGGTGTTAATTACTTATTTGTTCTCCAATTACCATGCTGCAGCATTTCCTTATTGTCTTCCCGTATCCTTCCTGTTTCAGCTATGGTGCATGCTGCGCACAACCGTTTACCGGGTTTTGAGTACGTTTTCATCCACGTTCACGTGCACCTTCAGTTACCCTGTGTGCTCTCAGCTAAGCAAAGCTATGGCTACTTCCACACCCCTATCCTGTGGCTTTGCTTAGCAACAGGCAACCCAGATTAGCAATGCTCCCATATGCTTACAGCTACGGTGGCACACCCCTCTCTTGATGTCATCTTTACCTCCATGCCACACTTCGGTGTTGTACCACTGCACTGTGTGGTACATCCTTATGCTGACGGGGATTTTGCGATTCAGTATTACTTGACTCATTTGCATGGCATTGACTACTAATTCCTAGTTACCGCACAGAACACTGTCACAGACCCTTAGCAACCCTTGCACCATGGTTGTGGTGTAGCATGCATGCCATTGACTATTATGGGGAATTCATGAATTGTGTTACATTGCAGTTTTATGACATCTAAATATATTTTCATTGTGATCCCGTTTGTGCACTGATGCACTGCGAATTTACTTTGTGTTAGTGTGGCCATGACATTAAATGTTATTTTTTATGTGTTGTGCATGTTTTTTTATGCCATTGGCTACACATTTAGCCACTGGCATATATTAACATTATAATACGTAAGTTTGGTCCACTTTCATGGCTCCGATTTTATGTTTGAAAAAATGTAAACCGTTTTTTTGGATTACATTTCTTCATGCTTATGCTATGCCTGCACCACTTCATGAATCACTATATACCTTCATTCGCATGCTACACTGCTGCGCATGGGGTAATTAGCATACATGCTCATGGAGCTGCGCAGCTCTGGCGTACGCTGGCAGTGCATGTGGAAACAGCTCGTACCTGAATCACTCGGCGGCCATATTTGGAGTTAGATCGCCGACGCTAGTCTTGCGCCTGGTGCAAACTTCATGAATCCCAGCGTATATTTTAAAAAAAAAGGGGGAAGTCTATCTCCCAAAATATTCAATCCTCTCTCACCAATGTAACTCTCTTAATGCTTCTCTTGTTTACTTTCCTTGTCTTCCCTGTCATCTTTTTCTGTCTGTTTTTTCTTCTCTATTTCCACACTTACAAAAGACAGAACATGGTGTCTAAATAAATACACCTTCTGAATGACTAGATGCCTTAAAACTGTTTAAATAGGAAACTACAGGAACGAGTATATGAGCACTTATATGCCATCAGGAAGGGGAAGGTCGACAACGCTCTGGGCATACATATATTAGATAATCCAGGTCATGAATTTTTGTTTACAGTCATCGATCAGCTAAACCAAGAGTTTATGGGGGGACCCTATTGTTTAAGACTTGAATGCAAGGAGTTGATGTGGCAACCTAAGTTGGAAGCTTACCATTTACTTGGACTTAACAGTATGCTTTTCATCAGTTGCTTTCTCAAATTAAGAAGCCTAGTGAGGTGAGGCCCCCTGGAGTGACTTAATGCCATCTGGGAACATATTTTTGGATTTTACCATTTTTTATTTCATTTCTGTGTTCACTATTTATTGTTTATATTAATGTTTATATTAACACTTGTGGGAATTTTCTTTCCACTTTTATACTTATTTTTAAAATACATCATAATTTTTCTTGTGGCTATTGACACATTTGATCATTTGTATTTATATGTAATTATGGTGGCTTTAAAATTTAATACTTGGAGCATCATAGGTTTACCAGCATTGATGGCAGGTATGAGTAGTAGATACCAAATTGTTGAATATTTTGGCCGCTTCTTAGTTAAAAATTTCAAAGTGTAATTATGTGCTTTTTAAAGGGGAGCCACTAGGCGTGCATTTGAGTGGATTAGTGATGTATTTATAGTGAGACAAATGTGTGGTGCAGTTTGTTTTTCTGATAAAATTTCAATTAGTTTTTTTCGTTTATTGGCGTTCTTGTTTACAACATAACCTGTGGATTATAAAGAACTTTGCCCACATCTATCTGAATCCAGGAGTTTAAAGGCACTGGACCTACAAGGGTGGTTTTTTCACCAGTTTGTTTTTTGTTTTTTGAATTTTTAGAAGCTTTAATAAGTTACTGACCAGTGGCACTGAGCCATAACCTGTGAAAGTTGTCAAGGGGAGTTCTCAAGAGTCTACAGCAATTCTTTACTTTCTGCAGTCAGCTAAAGTTTGCAGAAGAATTTAAGAACTTACATACATGTGCAGCATGTTCACAATATTTCAAACACTTTTTGCACATAAGTATATTATTTTCAGATGAGCTTACATTCAGGAATGCCAAACTGTCTTGAGAACTTTAAATACAAGCACCACACAAACACAGTTCACTGAATGGGAAAAATGTGAAGTAATGCTATTTGCACTTTTGCTTTGCATATTTTTGAAGGATAGGACTGTGAATGCCACCCTAAGTGGCAGATTGTGATAGTTTTGGCTATTCTCCCTAATCTGAATTGCAGCACTCTCAGAAATAGTAAACAAAGGTAGCAGGAATGAGGGAAGTGCAAAATTAACACTAAATTTTGCAAGTGAGCTTTATCCCTACAAAAAAAAACACTAGAATAGTGTAAATGCATCTGTCAAAACGTGCATTCTACACTTGAATCACAGTTTAACTATTTATTTGTTTAATTGCTTATTTAGTACTTTTTGCATGTTTGTAACCATTATTTTCAAGGTTCTTAGGTTCATATGTTCATAGGTTGGTACTAGGCTATTGGCCCTAGGGCCTATACAAGCTTAGCCATAACAATTCCCTGGCTATTTCTTCCCACTCTATTTACTTCCCTGGACCCCTGTCTAGCAGGGCAACTGACATGATCCCCGGGGTGAATTCCCTTTCTTCCATCCAATTGTCAAGGTTCCTTTTGAAGCGGGCCAAAGTGGTGCTCTGATTGACATGTATGGGTAATCTATTTCAGAGTCTGGGAAGTCTACGGGTCAGGAACCTATCCCTCCAGCATGTTTTTTTATTGTAATGACAAGGTTTGGATCCCTGGAGCATGTGGCTCTGAGGGATTGGGATTTCTTTAAGTGTAGCATGTTCAACAGCTCTGGGTTTGACAGGGCCTTGTATGTTAAGCAGAGATCACCTCTGAGTAGACGAAATGCGACAGAGTATAGCTAGAGTTTTTTAAGGCGGTCAGCGTAGGGCATCTGCTTTAGGTCTGTGATTCTTTTAGTGAGGTGTTTCTGCCGCATTTCCAGTTGTTGTAGATGTCTTGAGAGGTACATACCAAATGGGGCATTGTATTCTATAATGGGTTTAATGAGCAATGAGTACAGTGGGACAAAGACCTCCTTTTTTCTGGATGAAAAGCCCTTAGTGATGAGGTGTGCCACATAGAAGGATTTCCTGACTGTTGCGGTGATGTGGTTATTGAAGATGAGACCACTGCCTATCTGTGTCCCTAAGTCTGTTATCACACTTTCCGTGTTTAGTGTACTGCCACCTATGTGGTAATTCATGTGTACATGTTTTTTTCCCAAAGGGGATAACTATACATTTCTTGGCATTGATCTTGAGCCCATGGCTCTGGCACCAAGCATCAGTTTCTGTAAGGCCCATTTGTAGAGTATCCACATCATTTGGGGATTCAGTAATGACTCCCAGTTTGCAGTCATCTGCGAACATTGTTAGCCAGAGTCTCTTAGTGTTGGCCTGTACTTCAGAGAAGTAGATGCCAAACAAGAGCGGTCCCAGGACTTGAACCCTGAGATACTCCACTTGTCACTTATCTGGAGCTGGATTTGGAGTCGGCTACTTTTACAGTGTGGGTTCTGTCAGTAAGCCAGTTGGCAACCCATTGAGTGATGTATGGATTAGTGCCCAGCTTAGTAAGTCTATCTATGATTCCAGAATGGGGGATGGTGTCAAAGGCCTTGGTGAGGTCCATATAGGCTGTGTGGACTGCCTTACCTACATCCACGGCACTGGAGACTGATTCAAGGAAGTCAATCAGGTTCAGGAGACAAGATCGGCCATTCATGAACTCAAACTGGGTGGGGTCCTGTGTTTGAAGGTTGCCAATGCTTTGTTTATAAGTTCCATGATAATACGTTCCGTGTCCTTGCAGATCAGGCTCATCAGACTGATGGGGCAGTAGTTCCTGGGATCCAAGGTGGATCCCCCCTTGTGGAGTGGGATAACTGTAGCTGTACCCCACTCAGTGGAAAGGAAGCCTGAGGTGAGGCTATGATTAAACATGACACTTGCTTTTGGAGGGAATGTCTACACCAAGACTAAAATGGACACCTGCACTGTGAGATAATAAATGCATTTATTCAGTGATATAACTGGAAATCAAGACAAAATGAGAATATCAGATTGAATCAATAATACAAAGGAGCATATAAAGTTGCTTGCTGCTGTAATACTTTATTATATTTTGTCTGCTAGATTTACAGCACAGTATTATCTACATTGTGTAATTTCTCTGCACTTGAGCTCTAAAACCAGCATTTTTTACATTAAGAGGGTTTTCTGACTACATCCTTGTGGCAGAGGTGTGCTGTACCAAACCTATTTGAGTTGGGGGCTGCTGGCTGAAAGCTTATTGCGTGTTTTTTTCTGACTGGTCTGTTGGTCTTGCTGTTGTAAAACTTGTTTTTCTGATTGTATATAAGTCCAAAGTTTGCATTAGGCTACTCTCAGCACAGTGGTGGTTTGCAGTATCCTGCATAGATACAAATGCTATCAAGTAAGAATTTCCCTTAGAATAACTATCGCTGCAACCTTCCTCAGTTTCTCTGCTGATCTAGGAGCATCTGAGTTGCCTGCAGAGCAGTATCACCCTGTTGGATAGCTGAAATTCACATACTACCCATTCTTTGTACATGTGCTATCATTCAAGTCCAGTTAAATCCCCCCCCCCTTCTCCCTGGTTAAACCCATAGTAGAAAACCTGAAACCATTGATATGCACTTTCCTGCTATCTCTGTGGCCAGCCTCGTGGACATGAGCATCCTGAGACTATGTAGCAATTGTCTCACATATATTGACAGCCACTTAATCCTACAACAAACAAACACAGTATGTGAAAGATGTAGTAACACTATGAAAATTGAGACACGACTCTCACTTAAGGCCAAATCAAATTACTAAGTGGTTGTTAGCACATGCACATTATTTCCTTCACTAAATAAGGTCTTAACATATAAACTCACATATGGGGAGGTACTCACAAGTCACTTAACAAAACCTCAGAGGCTTCCCTTATGCTGCCCTCAAAAATCACATGCAAGCAAACCAAGTCAACACCAACCACTACACATAAAGATACACATTATAGTGTCTCCACAAGGTGAAGCATCACACACTCAAACATCTTGGTCATAGGAGACTCCAGTGTGAGACACATGGCCTCCCCACCAGGTTGGATAAAGAGAGGGTTACAGTCAGTTGCCTATCAGGGACCTGGATTTGCCAGATGATAAAGGCACTCAGGTTACTCAACCACAAGTGCCAGTATGAGTCAGTCATAGTCCATGTGGGTGTGAATTACCTGAGATGTACTTCCCTGGACTATATGAAGAGGCCATGATGGTCCTCTCTGAATACATGTCACAGGCTGGTATGAGCCTCGCATTGATCAATATTCTACTCTCACCAAACATGATACCACAATACAAACAGAAAAAGATTCACTTTAATAAATGGCTTAGCTACTGGAGTCATTTTAAGGGGATTCAATATTTGTCAGCCTGGGACAACAGGATCGACAGACCATGCTGCTTTGCCAGAGATGGTCTGCACTGTTGCCACTAGGCTTTTATATACTGACCAACAAATCAGCAACCCCCGTAGGGCCTTTTTTAGGCAGTACCAAACCAACAGACTTACCAACATATCACATTTTTCTAATGCTAAGTTGAAGAGTCTACTGCTTAATGCTAGAAGTCTTAACAAGAAATTGCACTCCCTGGAAGCTCTCCTCACCCTGGAGAATGCTGGAATCTGTGCAGTTACAGAGACATAGTTCAAGGATACAGAAAGCACTCCAACAGGGAAGGCTATAATACCTATCAGACATTCAGACCATCCTCTGAAAAGGAAAAAAAATGAAAGAAGAAGGTGATGCCATTTACATAAAAAACAATCACAGTCTGGATTGGTCAAGCAGGATGACTTGCTCATGCTATTCCGTGTCCAGCTGACCAAAGGCAAAATCCCTCACCATGTCATCATTAGCTACAGGCCTCAATCATAAACCATGAAAACCAGTCCACATAGCTAAAGTTACTAGCATCACTTACCATTCAGACTAACACACTACTCATGGGGGATTTTAACTATCCCATTATAAACTGGGAAACATATATGATCACTAACATGTAGGCACAGGGAAACCAGGACTTTGTCAATGCAAATACTCCTGAACAGGGGGTCTGCACTCCCTCTAGGGGCTCAGATATATTTAACATAGTACTCACAAGCATGGGGGAGTGTTGCACCCCTCCAGTTTAATGCCCTCATTGGTAAGATTCTGATCATAGATAAGTTTCCTTTGAAATAAATGTAATGGTAGAACCCTCATCAACCCCTAAAATCATAAAAGAATGTTTCCAAGGCAAATTACCTTCTATTAAGTGATAGCATAGGTCCTTTTAAACCTCTCCCTAACCCTGAAAACATGGAGGCCTTTGCAGAAATTTACACAATTGCCCTGTACAACCACTTAAAACAACTGTACAGAAATGGCAGTACCTGACTGAACTAAACCCAGGTCTAGCCAGAAACATGAGGTGCCCTGGTGGACTCCTGGCATAAACAGATTATACAACAGAAGGAATACATTTCTGTTTAGAAGTAAGTGTGAGGGTATACAACAGAGAAAAAAATCCCTCATTAGTCTCAGCAGGTAAATCAAGGAACTAGTCAAATCCTCAAAAACTAAATAAAACACTAAAATAGCCTCCCAAGCAAAGAATAACCACAAAGCATTTTTAGTTATGTCCAAAATCTTAAGGAAAACACTCAACAATGTGCTGAATTCACTTTAGATAGCATTACCTATACTCAGCCAGAAGAAATAGCAAACCTGATGGCCAATAAATTTAGCTCAAATTTCACTCCCTCATAACCTCCGGTTACTCCCCTTGAAATACCCCCTATTGTTCCTTTGCCTGTTATCACAAAAGAACAGATCATCACCATGCTCTTTAAAGCCAGAAACATGGCAAGAATGGGACCTGATGAAATCCCAGGGTGCCTGACAAATAGCTTGAAACATGACCTAGCAGACCCACTCAGATTTCTATTTAACCACAGTTTCCAGTAGAGTGCAGGACATTAACAGTCATCCCTCTGCACAAGGGGAGGACCATCAACTGAACCAGCAAACTACTGATCCATAAATTTGACTAGCCTCATATGCAAGGCTATAGAAAGGATAATCATTGAAATGATTAACAACGACATAAGAAATATCCAGACTCTAGACACAACCCAGTTTGACTTTGTCAAAGGCAGGTCCCACCTGCTCAATCTGGTGGACTTCTGTGAGAAAGCCACCAAGGCCATGGATAAGGCTAAGACAGTGCATACTGTAGATCAATGTATGCATGTACCTTTAAGAAGCTTTTCATGGGCTTGCGCATGTATATACTTACTGAGCATGTGACAGCTAGACCGCCGTTTTGTAGAGAGTTGTTGAGATGTAAGCATGTGTGTATATACTAGTCTGCCAGTTAGTCAGGTCATTTATATTTTATGTTGCTGCTATCCATCCTGATGTGTTTGTAGGTAATAAAGTATATAAACGAACTACCCTGCCTGTTCATCTTATATGATAACAGAAGATGAGCAACAATGGTGTCAGAAGTAAGACCCAGAATCAAGACCAAGAGGCACTAAGTTAAAGTGGGTCAGAAATTAATTCCAGGAACTAAAACTTGCTTAAATGATTTTTTACTCAAAGAATATAAAATGTACTTAGAATGCTCACAAAGAATTTCTAGTTAAATGAAATGTCTGAAACTGCAACATATTCATAAAAATATTCAAAATAGTTATAATAATATTTGAAGCATTGTCTGAATTATATAAAACAAGGAAAACGGCAGCATTTTTCCGCTATTTACTACTTTTTCACATTAATTAAAGTTATTCAAAATATTCAAAGTGTAGAAATTATTTGTAAGTTTGTGCAGTATTACAGTACAGTTATTTCATACAATACTATTATTTCTAAGCTTATTTCACAAAGTACAGTTCTTCAGAGAGTTTATTGTGCACTTGAATGTTATTATAAGTACCTGGTATGTGTGCATGTTCATGCATAACTACAAGGGCCATATTTGCAGTGTGTTTAAGCATACTTTGTTGGCATGGCAGAAGGATTTTGCAAACCTGGTCCACTCGTATTTGATAATAATATTGCAGACAATTGGAGAGTGAGCAAAAATATGATATTTTCATACAAGCTGCATTTTCTGACAAGGATGTACATACAAAGACATTTATTCTGCTTAATTTTGATGGTTTAGAAGCCATAGAGAATGTTCATTTGTGTATGCACCTGCTGTGTATACAGGGGAGGGGAAACACCATACGGTGGTACCAGCTGAAACAAGGGATGACTCAGAGTGCTTAAATGTAAATTTAGAGAAATGTGTAACCCCTAAAAGAATATTACAATGGAAAGGCATTTATTTTACACAAGAGATCAAAAGCCTGGTGAACCTTTTGCAGCATATATAACTGACTTGAGAAACTAAGCTAAAATATGCAAATTTGGTAATTTAAGGGATTAGTTGATAAAAGACAGACATGTGTGTGGTATTAAACAAGATGCTGTGAGAAAGATTTTGCTTTAAGACAGTGATTTAACTTTGAATAAGGTCATAGAGATTTGTCGGATGCATGGGATGAACTCACAGAAAAGTACACAAATATGCTTCCAAATGAGAAATGCATGCTTCCAGTGTCTTCTAAAACTAATGTTGATAGTATGCAGCATGTGGTTAAAAGAAACAGGCCCAAGCACATGGCAGCTACTTCGAGTCCTGCAGCAGTCCCTGGGAAACTCCTTAGCTTTTTTTTCAAATTCCAGAGCATACTCTGTCTCAGTGAAGCACAAGGGTGAGTCAGCAAACTCAAAGCATGGTCCCTCACCAGGCCTCATAGTCAACTGTCCCAACTGTGGTGGTAATCATGTGTCTAAAAGAAGAGTGCTTAGCTTTTGTTCAGCAGTGCCACAGATGTAAAAAGTGGAATCATTTCCAAAGGATCATTCTTTTATTAAAAGAGAACATTCAAAGAGACAAGTTGATCAGTTATAAAGCTGTGACCCTGTTTTTATGTTGATGGTGTGTTTTTTCTTGGTGAAACAGACAGTGCAGTAGATTTGTAGGCAAAGAATGAAGCATTTTGTACTGCTCGGATTAATGGAAGACCCACAGAGCTCAAAGATGATACTGTTTCAAAGTGCAATGTTATGTCAGCAGAAACATTTGCTAGAGTATGTGCTGGTTAGAAGCTTGATTTGGCAAAGTATGTGAAGCTTGTTGCTTATGGTGGTGAAGAAATTCAGACTGAAGGCTCTGTACTACTTTTATGTTACTCTGCTGGGAACAGCTATGACTTGCAATTTTACGTAGTCAAAGGCACGTACAGTTATTATTAGGCCTCAGAGTTTGAAAATGGGACTACTTTCATTTAATAAGGAAGTCCACCTTGCAAGCTTGAAAGACAACTGTTCTAATTTCATCCAGACTATTTTTCTACTTATGCTGAACCTTTTGAAGACAAACTAGGCAAACTCCCAGTTGTGTACTCAATGAAGTTAGACCCTGACGTCAGCCCAGTTGTCAGATCAGCCCAGAAAGTTCCAGTTGCTATGCAGAACAGAGTCAAAGCTGAGATAGACAGAATGGTGCAACAAGATCTGATTTGACCAATAGAAGAACCAACTGAATAGGCATTCTCCATGGTAGTAGCTCATAAAAAAGTTCAGATGATATCAGAATATGTATTGATCCATGAGATTTGAACAAAGCACTAAATGCCCTCATCATCCAATACATACATTTGAAGAAGTTGCTGCTCTTATACCAGATGCCACTCTTTTTTTCTGCCTTAGATGCAAAAAGTTCATTTTGACAAATTTTGCTTGACCGAAAATCTTCATTGCTTACCACTTTCAGTACTCCTTTTGGCAGGTACACATTTTTGATAAATTCTGCCAGTGAAGTCTTCCAGTATGCAATGGAACAAGTTTTTTTCTAGGTATCCGTGTGCTGTTATAGTAGATGATATTCTTGTAGGAGGTAATGGTGGTCGAACATGATAGAAACCTTATGAAAGTTCTGGAAAGAGCTTGCAAAGTGAATCTTAAAGTGAATCCTCAGAAGTGCAAATTCAGGCTACAAGAGGTTGCTTATGTTGGTCATTTGCTTACCAGTTCAGACTTATGACCAGATCCTTCTGAGCAAACAGCAATTATTGAGATGTCAGCTCTAGAAAATGCTGAAGCCCTACAACTTTTTCTTGGCATGATTAACTATCTAGGCAAGTTCTTCCACACATGTGCCAACTTTCCAGCACTGCTCAGAGAATTGAAATGCAAAGATGAATCCTGGTCCTGGTCAGAATAACACCAAAGAGCATCTGATGTCCTGAAAAAGGGAATTGCCAGTTCACCTACTTTAAGATACTATGATGTTCACAAACCAGTAACTCTTTCTTGTGATGCTTTGAAGTTTGGTCTTGGAACAATCGTTCTTCAGGAGGATAGACCAGTTGCCTATGCATCCAGAACTCTAACACAAACTGAAATACAGTATGCACAGTCAGAGAAAGAACTTTTGGCAATTGTGCTTCCATGTTCGAAGTTCCATTATCATATTTATGGCTGACCTATTCACACTGAAACTGATCACCAACCTCTAGCTACTATTTGGAGAAAGGCTATGCATACAGCTCCTGTTAGATTGCAACTCATGATGTTAAAATTGCAAAAGTATAATTTCAATCTTGTCTACACAAAAGGCAATCTTCTTTATCTTGCGTGTGTACTTTATCCAGATCACACAGAAAAAATGCTGTACAGCATGAAAATGAGCAATTTGATTTTGAAGTCATGGAAGTGAGAAACTTTTCTTCCACATGTCTTAATGAGCTATGAAGTCACATAGCTTCTGATCCAATTCTTCAGAAGCTCAACCACTTTATCAATCAAGGATGGCTGTCAAAACACTCGTATTTACCATAAGACCTGCAACCATATTTTCCTTACAGAGTTGAGACTTTGTTTGACAATGGTATAATCATGAAAGGTCCAAAAGTGACTGTTTCAAAATTCTTGCAACAAAAGTATATTACCATCTTGCATCATGGCCACCCAGGATGTGATTCTACAAAAAGAAGGGCAAGAAGAAGAATATTTTGGCCTTTTATGTTAAAGGATATTGAGAGAGTGATTTCACCTTGTTCTGTTTGTAATAGTACTAAGCCACAGCAACAGAAAAAAACACTTTAGCTAAACTAGATTCCCGAACCACCTTGGTTGCCAGTAGCTACAGATATTTTCAAATGGAATTGTCAATATTACTTGATGTTAGTAGACTTTTATTCAGATTGGTTCGAGATTGACCTGCTTGTTAATCCAGCATCCAATACTGTCATTACTAAGTTGAAGCATCATTTTTCTGTCGATGGTAGTCCGCACAAAGTTATTTCTGACAATGGTACACACTTTACAAGCCAGTAGTTCAACAGATTTGCTGAGGAGTGGGACTTTGTTCATGTTATGAGTAGCCCTGAGGACCCAAATTCAAATGGTTTAGCAGAATATGCAGTTCAAAGTGCAAAACCATTATTAGAGAAGTTAAAACGAGGAAATAACAATGTTTTTCTAAACCTCCTGAATCTCAGAAACATTCCTCGTGATAAACATCTTGGTTCACCTGCTCAGAGACTTTTGTCAAGACAAACCAGAACTACACTACCAATCAGTAGTAATTTACTGGTTCCTGTGCTAAGAAGAACAAAGCAATGAAAGCTCAACTCATGAAAAGGGCATTTGTCCCAGAAGTCCTATTGTGATAAGTCCAGTAAACTGCTCAATCCATTACAAGAAGGGGAGATAGTGAGGATGCAGACAGCAAATGGTTTTGATTGGATTGGAGTTGTGAAAAGTCTATGTCCAGAATTGAGATCGTACACTGTAGATCACAAGAAGTAGAATTTAGGTGGAATAGGAAACATTTGGTACCGGTGTCCAAGCCAGTATAGCAGCATCTTTCCTGTGATAAAGACTCTATTTCTTATAGTGAGTTATCCAATGTTTCAGTTCCAGAGGACATTCCAGCAAATATTTCTGTTCCTGAGAAGATTCCCGAGAGTCCTGAAGCAGATCGTTCACCAGTGACTGTCTCTGTTGCTAAACAAAGTCCTAACTGCTACATTACTAGATAAGGTCTCATTTCCAGGCCATATTCCAGGTAAATGGCAACTTGGACACAAATGTTCTTTTTTATTCATTAGTGTCTATATAATTGCATGCCTATTCAAATGTCATTGTTATTGCAAGACAACTCACTAAAGAGGGACGATGTAGATCACAGTGTACATGTACCTTTTTCATGGGCTTGCACATGTATATAAATACAGAACACATGCAAGCTAGACTGCCATTTTGTAGAGAGTTGTTGAGATGTAAGCATGCATGTATATACTAGTCCGTCAGTTTGTTTATATTTTATGTTGCTGCTATCCATCCTCATGTGTTTGTACGTAATATAGTATATAAACAAACTACCCCACCTGTTCATCTAGTATGATAACAGAAGACAAGCTATACATACTGCTTACTTAATATGAACAAACTCAAAAACTTTTGAAATTGCAGACAAGGATGTTAAATGAAGACACTCAAACCTCCACACCAGTCCAATCCAATATTTAATCGTAATCACTTTTGTTCATTCAGATAACATGAACTTCCTCAGACAAATTCAAATTCACAAACACTCATTTAAATAGTCCCAGCCATAACAATGACATTACACAATTCAAAATCTTAAACAGCCCATTAAACATTCCATTTAAAAATGAATATAACATTTTTTTTAAAAAACATGTTATGTATATATAAACTTTAAAACATGCCTTTACTGTCTTTCATCTTTCAAGGGATTGCAATTTCAAAATCCAGTCCACGGAACAATATTAATTTAATCCAGGGTATGTACATGCATTTAACCTCAGCTGTCATAGTAATTCTCTTTCCTTTAATCTCAATGCCCACCAACCACTTCTAATATATATATTTTTATTATATATACATAACATATTATTTTAAAAAATAATATATTCATTTTTAAATGGAATGTTTAATGGGCTCTTTAAGATTTTGAATTGTATGATGTGTTTGTGAATTTTAATTTGTCTGAGGAAGTTCATGTTATCTGAATGAATGAAAGCGCTTACGATTAAATATCGGATTGGATTGGTGTGGAGAAATACGACTTACCGTGACCTGGCCAAGGCACTTGACACAATCCCCCACTTGTGTATTATCAATAACCTCACAAAATTAGGCATAAACTTCTATGGTGCCAGATGGATAGTCAAAAGGTTCATGGATAGGACACATGTTGTTAGACTGGAGGAATCCACATCTATCAACAGACCTGTCACCAGTTGAGTACCACAGGGCTCAGTGCTAGGTCCCTTCCTATTTGAGATATACTTCTCAGATGTCAAGGCAAATGTAGATGGCCTTAGCAGCTATCACTGACTCCTCAAAAGATGTTGATATCCTACAGAAAAGTCTTACACAGACTAATGATTGGTGGCAGAGCCATGGCCTTAAACTAAATGTGAAGAAGAGCATAATAATACCTTTTGGGAAATCAAATACCTCTGCAAATTACAACATTGATAGCACACCCCTAAGAGTGAACATAATGGTGAGAGAAAGATAGCAATCTCAACATTGACCACCATGGGTCCATGTTGGTGAGGAAATCCTTCTATGTGGCTCAGGTTATAAGTACAGGCATGGCATCCAGATCTAAGAATGTCATAGTACCACTGTATTTGGCCCACATCAGAGCAATAGTTGAGTACAATGCATCCTTTGGCATGTACCTCTCCAGAAACCTGCAACAGGTGGAGTGTCCAAATAGGTTTCACACCAAAAAATACAGTGTATAACAAACATATTATATGTGGACCAATTCAAAGCCCTATCACCGTATTCAGTTTCCTACCAATTACTGAGGGGTGATCTGCTCTGACCCAGCCCTGATGGAAACAGTACATATTCGCAAAACTAACTGCACAAGGGTTACCTACTCTATAAATCTAAACCTGATATCTGAAATGAATAGATCATGCTGGAGAGACAGATGTGTGCATCAGAAATTGTTCCTCCTCTGGAATAGGCTTCCTATTCACATGAAGGAGAGCCCTTCCCTGACCATCTTCAAGTGCAATCTAGACCAATGGATGGGAAATCACAAATTCACTACTGGGATTGTTTCCATGTCCCTTATCAACAGAGGAAGTCTTTAAAAATTGTTGGAACACCACTTGCTGGCCCTTGTTATCTTTCCCCTAGGGATAGAAAATTGTGTAAAATCTGGGTAAGACTGGCTAAGCTTGTAAGTGCTCTTGAGCTGTTAGCCAAGTAATATCCTCTGAACCTAAGAACCTATGTGCCTTTGAATGATATTCTTAGCACATTCAAGTTGATGACACTCATGGTGTCAGTGGTGAAGGATTATCACTCGCAACTCAACAATATAAAAAATATTGTAATATGCAAAATGAGATGGCAGAAGTAAAAGTTCCCCTTTCCTTACAGAGCATGAGAAAAATAACTGGTCACTCTCTTAGCTCTCTACCAAAGTAGGACAGCATGAGGAAAGTGGATAATTTAGAGAACGACACAAGAAGAAATAGTGTGTGGGTCATAGACTTTCCAAAATCCATATTTGAGAGAAATCTCTGACCACTGTTTGTGAAGAGTTTAGTAGAAACTATGCACATTTCTAAACACTTAAACTTATCTACAGATTGTGTTGATATAATGAGGGTCACAAGGGAAGGAATGGATATGCTCAGACAAGTCTTAATGGCTCTAAAGTCCTCTAGGAATTATAGGAAGGGTTATGCTGCTAAAGTCTAGAAGCTTAAACCCAAAACTGCACACCCTGGAAGCACTTCTATCACTGGAGGATGTATATGTCTGTGTAGTCACAGAAACCTGGTTCAAGGCCTTAGAGTGTACCCCAGCCTTGCAAAGCAACAATGCCTTTCACACTTTTAGAGCTCAAAAGGAAAGTGTGAGAACCAAAGGAGGTGGTGTTACTATCAATATTAGAGATAAATTCACCTCCTAACTAGTCAGACTGGACAACTCCAAGGAGTTACTCCAAGTTCAGATTATTGTGAGCAAGACCCCCATTCAAGTCATAGGTAGTTACAGATTCCCCTCCATGGCTCATGATGTGCATGAGGCCAACTTGACAATACAGATGTCAATCCAGATATTGCCAAATACTCTAGCCATGGGAGATTTCAATTATCCCACTGTCAGCTGGGAAACGTACTCTAGCCCTAACTCACAAGCACAAAAGTCCCTTGACTTTGTTAACTTAAATGCCCAGGAAATAAAATGGTGGTGCTGACTATGATGGTGGTCTCTCCAGCTCCCAATATGCACTTTCTGTTTCTGTGTCTCATCAAGTGAAGTTTTTTATCGGGTCAGTCCGCTTCTTGCTCTATAGTGAGCGGATTGTGCTGTGGAATGCTGGTGATATTTGTGACATGAAATACTGTTGGTTTTGCTTGTTTTCATAACAAAGTAGTATGAAGTGGCAGAAGTTGGACCTGTGACAGTAATCGGGCCTATATGGAGTGCGGGAAATAGAATTCCGTTGATTTGGAGGGGGTCTCTTGAATATGACGGTAATTGTAGTGACAGAATATGGAGAAAGATGTTTTAGATGTGATGTCAGTAGAGAGGAAGTCTTGGTGGTTGCTGTGAATTGTTTCTGGTCAATGCGGCCAGTCGGGCCTGCAGGTAGAGGTGACTGATGGACTGTGGTCGGAGAGGTCAGAAGGAGGTTTGCTGGAGTAGAAAGTTGTTGTGGATGGTCGGCGGTTGATTGAAGGCAGCGGCAGTTGCACTGATAAATTAGAACTTTTGAGGAAAATGTTGATCTTTGGTTGGGCTCTTGACTGTTGTGTTGTAAACTGCTTTACTGTTACATGTTCTTGTGATGTTATGTGCATGAGGTTGGAGGAACAAAATTTCATTCAGCTGTACTTGTATAGTTGAATGACAATAAAATTTGCTTTGCTTTGCTTGCTTTGCTTTGGAACAAATTGTTCAAACCACAATAAGAGGAACAAACATACTAGATCTGGTTCTCACTAACATGACAAACAAATGCACCACCACAACTGTCAGACCATCATTAGTTAAATCTAACCACAAATCAGTTGTCTTTGAACTGGCACTAACACCAAAATTCATAAAGGGTGAAGTCAGACTACAAAACTTCACCAAAAGCAAACTATATCCTCCTAGGGGAAGGTATAAATACATTCCAAGCCCCACCTCCAGCTGGAAGTGGTAACTTCACCAAAGCTTACACTAAAGCCTGTACAATCACTTTTATAAGTGCATAGACTCAGCTATTCTAGAGAGGATCAAAGCCAGAACTCCAAGTAAAAAAGCCACCATGGTGGACAACCGGCAGCAACATACTTTACAATGAACACAAAACGTTGCTGTCTAAGGAAATTAAGGTGAGGCCCAAACAATGGAAAAGCACCCTCCTCAGCCTCAACATGCAAATAAGACAACATGTCAAATCCTCTAAGGGTAACGTTGAGAAAAATGTAGCAATCACAGTCAAGGATAACCATAAGGCCTTTTACAGCTATGTATGTAGCCTAAAAGATAAGACCCAAGCATTTGCCAAACTAGTGATTAATGGCATCACACACTGATCTCACAGAGCTAGCTAACCTGCTAGCAGACAGATTTGGTGAAAATTTCACTCGCTTATCCCCTCCAAACTTATCACAAACCTTACCCCCAACTTCCCGCCACTCTACATATCTGTAGAGCAGGTCATTAAAACCTTGTCTAAGGCAAAAAAAACACAGCATCTATGGGACAAGATGGAAACCCAGACTGTCTTCTAAGCAAACTCAAACATGAACTAGCATCACCATTAAGTACCCTATTCAATCACAGCCCAACCACAGGCCTTGTTCCTATGGAATGGAAAACAATAGCTATTCCCCTCCACAAAGGTGGCTTAGCAACAGACCCAGTAAATTTATAGACCCATAAGTCTGACCAGCCTCAGCTGTAAAGCCAGGGAATGTATCATCTTGGCCCTCATAAATAAAGACATAGGTGACCTTCAAGCCTTGGATCTGACCCAATATGGCTTTGTCAAGGGCCGTTCCTGCCTGTTACCTGGTGGATTTCTTCAAAAATGTGACTAGGGCCATTGACAAGGGCAAATCTGTGCACACAGCATACCTTAACTTGGCAAAGTCCTTTGACACAATCCTACACTCAGGCATTACCGATAAACTTAGCAAACTGAATGTAAATCCCTTTGTTGTGATGGGTTGCTAACTGGCTTACAAACTGGTTACACACTATCAAAGTGGGAGACTCCACATCAACAAGGAGAACTGTCACCAGTGGAATGCCACAAGGGTCAGTGCTGGACCCCCTTCTGTTTGGTATATACTTCTCAGAAGTTCAGACCAATACTAAGGTGACTACAAACTGGGTGCAATTACTGAATCCCCAAATGATGTCAGTATACTTCAAGAGGGTCTTACACAAATCAGTGACTGGTGTCTTAGTCACAGTCTCAAATTGAATGCAAAGAAATGCATCATCATTCCCTTCAGTAAAAATAATGTCCCTTTACACTAGCAAATTAATAACAATACCCCAGGTACCTACAAAGTGGTAAGAGATCTAAGGTAACAAGTAGACTGCAACCTTAACTTTGACCACCATATGTCTACTGTAGTAAGGAAGGCTTTCTATGTAGCATGCTTGATTAGCAAAGGCATTGCCTCTAGAGCAAAGGAGGTTATAACTCTTCTATACTAATCAGGCCCATATTTAAGTATACCACCATTTTCGGCATGTGCACCTGCAGCAATTGGAGAGACCTCAGAGGTTTCTAACTAAGAACATCAAGGGACTCCAGCACATGCATTACAAAGACAAATTAAAGTACCTGTCACTATAATCAGTTTCATATAGACTTCTTAGGGGAGACTTATGCCTGGTTTACTGAGCAATCTCTGACACAAACCTAATGAATTTGCTGCACATCTGTAAATCAAATGGGACTAGAACTACCTGTTCCAGGGATCTAATTATGGCCTGTGACTTGAATAGGACAAGCTGGAGAGACAGATTTGTCTCCCAGTGACTGCCCTGTCTTTGGAATAGGCAGCAAATTGATGTGAAGCAGAGCACCTCTATGACACTGTTCAAAAGGAACCTGGATGAGAGTATGGGCTCCTTAAATTCTTACAGGGGATAGTGCCCACAACCATCCTGGACATGGGCAGTCATTACTAAATAAAAGTCTAGGTATCAGCTAGGGTATCTACTGTATTGAATTGGGATAAAATGGCTAGGCTTGAAATGACCTCTGGGTCGATAGCTTGGTAAAATCCTATGATCCTATGATGCTATGATATGAAATTCAAGGCAACTGAGTATTGTGATAATGTGTACCTTGCCAGTGTTCACCTTTTGATTGTATCTCCTTTTTCAAGGAGGGTAAGATAAGTCAAGCCAAGGATGTCATAAAGTTCCAGTCTGAAGAAGATTTACATTGCTTGATTTGACACAGGAGTCTATTATAGTGGTGGAGAAAGCACTGTAAAATGGACCTATCAAATCACTATGTTTTCTTGAGTTGATGATGAAAATGTATATCTCTGGTTCCGGTATTTGTAGGACTATTTAATTTGAGGAGACAAGAGATTCAGGACCACTGTGTCCTTAATGGCATGGAAGGCAATGCGTGGATTTCCCCTAAGAATTCTATAAAATACATAATAAATAGACAATACTTATTTTTTTCTGGTAGTTTAGGATTTTAAGTCAGTGATCTTCTTAAGTTATTAACACCTGTGTGATGTGGAATGTCACACCTCTATTAACATACACACACCTTGCATTCCAGAGTATTTTATGAAAAATTAATTTAAAAATCCCAAGATAAACAAATGCAAATATTTTGTGAACAAAAGATATTAAAATTGCACACACATCAATATTATCAATAAGTTTTTACAGTGGCAATAGTAAGCACATTCATGGTCTTTTTCATTAATTCCGTAATACATTATAAAGCACATAAACCCCAAATTATATTTTTCTAAACGTTCACAAACAAATTGTCATATTGTGAAAACTAGACCACTTCCATTTATATTGTTAGAACATTTTTTTAACCAGGCATAAGCTTTCACATCACAAGAAAGTTCTCTATAAGTCCATGTTTATTGGGATATTTACATAAATATGAAAATGTGTGTTTAAATGTATAATTAGCAATACAAATAATAAGACATCTGTCAAAATGTATAATTTACAGTGCAAATATGAAAGACAGTTTTCTTCACCAGAATCTAAGGTTTCACCTAATGTTATGCGACAGTTTATTTTCATCATTACTAACAAACAACTAGCAGTATTTCCAGTATAATCTAAAATAAACCATCATTTTCAGTGAATTATATATGTCAGCAAAATGTAAGTCTCTCAGTTATGAAAATAGTAACATAAATATGACAATATGAATAATAAGTATCAAACAAAGATTAATTTCTCCACTGGCGGACATCCTAAACTAACAGTCTTAATGTTATTTGAATTAATAACTCCTTGCCCTTCTTAATACTGCCTTTCATTAACTGTTAAGTCATTTAGTTAAGGAAGATAGATGCAGAAATGTTCTGGGTGCCATAAGAGGCAAGGGCATGAACTGAAAGTATACAAAAAAGGCATTTTAGGCTTGAGTGGTTTTGGAAACTCTGCCATCTTTCTAGTTGTTTCACATGACTAGTGAGGTATATCCCAAAGGGGGCATTCTATTTAATAACTGTCATAATCAATGTTAAATATAAGGGGGTGTGATGAAAGGAGATACTGCCAGCACAGCTAGCTGTAATTTTGTAAATAATTATATGTCATTGGTGAATATCAAAATAATTTATGCAAGATGTTGGTGTTGCAAATGTATTAGAACTGTATGTTATATAATATGCTTCTGTTACAAATGTATTAGAACCGTATGCCATGTGTGTATCAAAGTGCTTTATACAGATTTTGTGTTGAAAAGGTATTTGCAAAGTGCTGTGTTTAAATTGTATACACAGTGTGCTCTAATGGAAGAGAATAGAAATGCACATGCACTATTGTAACTGTTTAAATGTATATATATTTAACAGTGGAGACTGGAATACAGGAGGTTAACTTCAGTCCAGAAAACATTAGAAAAATAGTTGTCTTAAGGGTGAACTAATTACTAGTCTTGAAAGCATGAAAGAATGCAATTGTTTTATGACTTCAACACCTGCCAAGATCTGAACAAAAGCCCGTAGGGTATTTTTGCAGGTAGGTGCTAAGTAATGCCAACTTCAGCAATAGGGGTTTCACCAGGGAACTATAAGTCAGATGACAAGAAGTGATGTAATTCTGCATGCTATCCCACAAGTAATATTCTAGATATTATTTTAAGTCTCTTAGGGAGACAGGGCATTCTGTCTTCTGTTTTGGACCTGACAAGAAGAACACCCATTCACCACATCATCTGCCTTGCTCTAATAAAGTAAGTTTCTAGGGAACAGTATAACTCTCTTAGATACAGTTAGGATTATAGTGAAGCTTAGTTTAGATATTTTTTTTTCTTTATTTGAGACTATCCTTCAGTGTTGTTTTAACTATTTCCTGTGATTTTGAACTCTGATGTCTTGTTCTTGTATTATTTATTTTTAAATATATTTAATCCTTTAATTGTGGCTAATCTGTGTAGAGATATTTAAGTTTTGAGAGTACTTGCATATTTATTTGTTGACATTGTGTGGGCCACTCCTAATAGCCTTGTTCTTGGTCAAACTACCATTTGTATTAGTATTAATATTTCTTAGTAAGATTGGATACCCTTTGTTAAGGGCCCTAAAGTAGCTGATAAGTAGTGACTGTGGCAGCGATAACTACCTTATAGTCTTGGGCAAATGGGATACAGCTAGTAAACCTGTGCCAGTCTTTCCCAGGTGTGTGTGTGTGTGTGTGTGTGTGTGTGTGTGTGTGTGTGTGTGTGTGTGTGCGTGTGCGTGTGCATGTGTGTGTGCGTGTGTGTGTGTGTGTGTGTGTGTGTGTGTGTGTGTGTGTGTGTGTGTGTGTGTGTGTGTATGTGTGTATAAACCAACCATTAAAGAGTGTGTGTGTCAGCTACTTTGGCAGGGACACAAAGCACTGGTTGGACAGAAAAGGTGCTGGAGGTCTTGGCTTGGTCACTCAACTGAGATCTCAATTTTATAGCTGTACCAGTGGGGAGTCTTATTGTTGATCTGGAGAAAGAGGTTGAAACAAGCCTTGGACTGACTGTGGTCTCTGTGTGTTGTTAAGAGAAATTGCAATTGATGCAGAGAGCTGCATCTGGAAATACTGTGTATGTACCTGTTATCCTCCCAGTGAATGTCCCCCACTGTTGACAGTGGTAATGATTAAGGCTCCTTGATTACTGGTCCAGTGGTGAGGCATCACAGGGAGCAATACCCTCTTTAGATCTGGGTGAGATTCCTTTGGCAATTAGCTATGCTAAATAGAAGTACTTTCTGACTGTCAATGCAGGCTCCAAGATCTTTAAGAGCATTCTTATTTTGCAGTGGGATATTGTTTGTCTACCATTCTGGAAGGAGGAGCTATTAACTAAATGTGACAATATTGCACTTTTTAGATTTTAATTAGGGTCCATTTTAGCACACCAGATATTTACAAGTATAAGTTCTTGCTGAAGCACTTTGGCATCAGAGGAGGGCTGGACATGGATTCCCAGATTATGGTAGTCCGCAATCCTGGTTAATCAGACATTTATGATCTGGAGATGAAAAAAGTAACTGCTGAACAAAAGATGTCCAACAAAGAGCTCTGCAGGACACCACTGGTCCCCTACCTACTCAATGATAAGGCCCCAGCTACTTGCTCTATGTGTTTTCTTTCTTTTATCCAATTTGCTATTCATCCAGTGCATGGGGATCTATTTGCAATGCATTAAGCTTAACTATAACTGCATGGTGAATAGTGCCAAACATCTTGACCAGGTCAGGGTATGTTGTGCAGACAGCATAACCACTATCAACAGCTTGTGTTATCTATTCAAATAAGTTAACCAAATTCATTAGACAGAATCTACTCCTAACAAAGCCAAACAACTGTGTGTCTAACATATTGAGATTTTTAATATCTTAAGTTTATCAGTTTTGTTATAATACATTCCATGACTTTGCTGATGGGTCTACCATTTTCTGATCAGTGGTGGGGCCATCCTTGTGTGCCAAACCTCAGGGACAAGCCAAAGGCTAAACTCAAGTTAAACAATTTAAAGTGAAACTCTGCCAGGGCTTATTTATTACTGTTTATTAAACAGCCAGGTGTGTTGGCAGGTCCCATTGAGGAAGTATTTTTAATACATGTTTTTTAGTGACTGGAGGGGGGTGCTAACAGATTCAAGGATGGTATGTTTAGAGGTTGATATAATGGTTAAGGTGTTTGACTCGAAAACATAAGATACAGTGCACAATTCTCACCTCACCTTTGGAAGGGAAATTGGCTAGGCTTAGAATGGCCCATTAAAACAGCTAATGTAGTAATTAGATATGAATTATAAAATATAATAAGTCATCTCTGGTGTAAAATTTACAATTAATTTGTTTGCAGTTGACAATGTCAATTGGTTCAGAAGAGGGGGCGTTATAATGAATAAGTTTAGAGAACAGTTGGGTGTTATTTCCTAGTTTTCTAAAGAACAGCTGGGTGTTACTTCCTAGTTTTCTAGCATAGATAAAGAAGCATCTGTAATTGTCCTTAGCTTCAGATGCTAACCTAAGTCCATGGACTGCTTTAGGAGACCTAAAAGTATTTTCAAGGTTTTAGTCAATTTTCTGATATTATCCCTGAGATGAGGGTCTTATGATATGCTGTAATCTTTAACAATTTATTGTAGAGCTTATTTATGCTGGTGGACAAAGAGAACAGTTTGTTTTTAAATTCCCCCCTATAGTTAGATCTGGTTGGGACTGGCATTTCTATACATTTATCTAAATGGGCATAGCATTTGATTGTGAAGTTACTTGCTTTGACAATGCCTGGAGAGATGTTAAGTGAATTCTGAAACTTTATTAGAGAATTTGATGTGATTAGTATGTTTGAAATCCTTGAAATCTGATATATTGGTTTCACTGAGCTTCAAGATTTGGAAGGTGAAGGTAAGTGTAATGTTTATGATCTAACTTAACCTGGGGAAGACATATCAAAAGACTAGCACACAAATAAACTATAAATATACATATAAATATAAATATAAATAAACCATCTTCATGCTCTCCTTGACTTGCATTCATTTGATATATTATGTATAACAGAAACTTGGCTAAAACCCTCTACTCCTGACCATGAAATCACCCCTCCTGGCTACAACATACTTAGAAATGACCAAACTAAGAAAAAAGGTGGCGGGATAGCCATTCTCTTTAAATCTCACCTACAAATTACACAGTTCAAGGAACTTCCATTAACAGGCCCCAAATCTGAAATTTTAGCAGTCAAACTACAGATTAATGACAACAAAGCTATCTATATAATTTGCATGTATCTTCCCCCTGGTAACAATACCCTAATCTTAGAAAACTTACTCAGTTCTCTTACTAACTTACTACCCCAAGAAACCATTATACTTGGTGATTTTAACATTGATTGGAACACCTGTATAGCCCAAAAACCTACTAACCATATTAATCTCTATGGTTACTCTCAATTGATTACAACTACAACTAGAATCCATAAACCTAACATGAAAGAAACAATTCTAGATTGGATTCTAATAAATAATACCCCTAACAACTATACTCCTGGGACGCTTCCTGATAGTATTAGTGATCATATTCTTACTTATGTTATTAGACAAAAACTGTACATTCCTAACAAGCATAAACTAAAAACATGCCGCTCAAAAAGATTTTTCAACCCTGATAACTTCCTTAATGAACTACAAGCATGTGACTGGTCACCTCTATCAAACCTTGAACTTAATGAAGCAGTTTCTTATTTTAACACTAAATTTCTACAGATCCTTGACTATCACGCTCCTTTTCACACCACCAGGATAAGAGCCAAAACTGCCCCGTGGCTATCTAAGCTAACAAAAGAAAGAATGATCTTGAGAAATAAAATCTGGGCTAAATGGAGAGCTACAAAATCTCCAGCTGATCATCTCCTATATAAACAGTTAAGAAATACTACCAAGAAATACACTCTTAGCGATAAAAAGGAATTTTATATTCATCTTCAAAATACTACTCAAAATACCCCCCAAAAATTTTGGTCAGGCATTAATAAACTTCTAAAACCTGGGCATTCTACTACTCCTGCTCCTACAGGATTAAACCCTAACTCCTCTATTCAAATCCCAGACGCCTTTAATAACTATTTCACAGAAACTATTCTTAACCTAGCCAACTCCCTACCCACACCCACAACCTCCCACATAATAACTCAACAGCCTCTACTAATGCCTTTCAAATCCAACCTGTCTCATCATCAATCATATATAAGCTTTTATTAAAACTAAAGCCTTGCACTCCATCTGCAGACAAACTTCCATCTGAATTCTTACAAATAGCTGCTAAAGCTATTTATCTCCCAATATCTATACTGATAAACAGAACCATCTCTGAAAAGAAAATCCCTACCATTTGGAAAATTTCTCATATAATTCCCCTTCATAAAGGTGGCCCTTCCTCTGAAATATCCAACTATCGCCCTATTGCCTTACTCTCCCCATTAGCGAAAATAATGGAAAGGTGCATACACAAACAATTTCTTGACTACCTTCTGCAAAACAAACTTCTAGCCGACTGTCAACATGGTTTTAGGCCACACCATAGTACTACAACTGCCCTACTTTCCTTTGCTGACTCTATCAATAAAAATTGAAATATTAATCATTTCTCTGCTGCACTATTTATAGACCTATCAAAAGCCTTTGATATGGTTAACCATAACATACTTCTTGAAAAACTGAACAACCTTCCTCTAAGCTCACACTCTTTACAGTGGTTTAGAAGCTATCTTGAGAACAGGCAACAAGCAGTGCTTTGGGAAAATAACCTATCATCCTTACTCCCTGTAAATATCGGAGTTCCACAAGGCTCTATCCTTGGACCCCTTCTTTTCTCATTATTTATCAATGATCTTTATATGAATGTGCCACAAGCAACCTGCATCCAATATGCAGATGACTCAACTTTGATCTGCTCAGATACAGATATTCCCTCTCTCCAGTCCATCACCCAAACAACCTTCCATAATGTTGAAATATGGTTTATGCAGCACTGCCTCCTCCTTAACCCCAAAAAAACAAAGCTACTGCTCTTTACTCCCACAAATAAATCTCCTACACCTTTCTTTACTATCTCCTCTAATGATGCCACCTGTATAAACCCTGAAAAAACTACTAGGCTATTAGGTGTAATCATTGATAACCATCTGAACTTTGAGGAACAAATTAACACTTCTATTAAAGCTGTTAATAAAAAAATTGGGACACTCTATAGAATTAGATCCTTCCTGAACCCAGCACACTCTCTCTAAAAATAACATCAACAAACTCTCTACCTGTTATAATAGTATAGCCAGATTCATTAATGCTACACCCTTCAGAACTCACCATTGTCACAACCTTAAACAACTAAACTGGCTAGAACTAAATAACCACCTATTGTATCAACAATTACTCATCATTCATAAAGCCCTTCATTTCCCTGAAAATACTCCCAGCCTAGCATACCTCATTTCTCCATACAAGAACCTAACCACACTTCGTTCTGCAAATAAGTTCCTTGTATCCATAACTAAATCATACAATAAAGCTGGAGATGCTTTATTTTCTAATTCCATTGGTAAAATATGGAATCAACTCGCTCAGAATATAACTTGCCTAGTGTCTACCTCTCTATTCAAAAAACAAATCAAAGAACATCTTATTTCACATTGGCTATGTCCCTGTACCAATCCCGACTGAAACATATTCTAAATACAACTAAACTTTTTTATCTTCTAATTAAGCCCTACCTGATGCCTCCTGGAGATGAGATTTAATCTTAGTTATGCCTTAAATCATTCTATCCTTAGTCTTGTTTTTATAGCCTACTATGTTACTAGTAGAACTAGACTTGTACATTTTAAATTTGTTTGTTTTTCTCTCTTGAAATGTAAGACTGATAAGTTTCTGAAATGTTATTGCCTTGCCACTCTTGTACCACTTAAAAATCTATGTAGAAAATCTTTGATGTATTGTTAAATATTTTTTACTTTATGTATATGTATATTCAACACTGTAATTTTTACTGTACCGGAGCTTTTCTCCCCGGGCCTCTACTGTAAACGGATATATATCCAGCTAGACTAGCCCGGTCAACAAATGTAAAATAAATAAATAAATAAAGACCAGTTCAAGATTATCATGTCCTCTAGTGGGTTTACTAATCTGGTCCAGGCTGTTTTTCTTTATTAAATGAAAGAACTTTTGGGTATATTCTATATTGGAGGTATAGGTATTACCGTTTATTGAGGGGTAGCTAAAGTCTGTCAAAATAATAGAGTTCTTTTTTATAGGGATTTCATCGAGTACATTTAAGAACCATGCACATTTTTCAGTAGGCTCAGAAAATGTCCTTTAACAGGTTAGAAAAAGATAATTGGTCTTGTCTAGTGTGATTTTGAGTTCACAGAAATCCATTTGTGAGTCTATAAGGATCTGTCTAGAAGTGATATGCTCCCTAACAAATACAGAGACATTGCCACAGTTATCTGGGATAAAGATATGGTAGGCACAAAATCATTGCATTCAGAGAGTGCTTTCTGATCATTTAAATCAAGTTTCAGTAATTACATAACTGTAATATGTTCCATTTACAGGAGAGTCTCAAGGTCAGGCAGTTTGTTGTTGAGACTTCTGGCATTGAGCAGAGCCACTTGAATGTGATTCTGTTTTGGATTTGATATGTCATTTACAATCTGATGTCCATTAGCTGAACTCTGACTAAAAGACACTACAAGGCAGGAAGGGCTTCAGCCAGTATACAAACGCTCTGTAATGAGAGGAGTAGTCCTTTGCTAAACAAGTAAGCTTTCCAAGTATCTAGTACTCTTCGGACACATACCGGACCCCCTTGGAATGACAAAAGCTATATAGCTAATTCTTGAAGCATTTAACTTTTCTTTGTTCCTAGGCATCATTCTTGGAGAAGGAAGGATTCCACTCAGGATCAGAATCTCAGCTGCATTAGTAATATGCATAGAGAATTCTGACATGTCTCTCTGTATGTCCATCAGCATTTTGCATCTCAAGTCATTTACCCACATGTGGGTCTTAAGGGCCCTTGATATATCAGAGATCCTAGCACCTAAAAGGCAATTTTAATAACACTCCCCGGGATTCATGAATCTTGTGCCAGGTGCAGGCATAGCGTAGGTGGTATAACGCCAAATATGGCCATCGAGCGATTCAGGTACGATCCAATTTCATGTGCACTACCAGCGTACACCAGAACTGCGCAGCCCTCAGCTTAGGTATGTTAATCACCCCATGTGCAGTGCCACACCATGCAAATGAAGGCATATAGTGATTCATGAAGTGGTGCAGGCATAGCATAAGCCCACATAAATGTAAACCAAAAAAACACGGTTTACATTTTCCCAATCAGAACATCGGAGCTATGGAAGTGTCCCAGACTCATGTATTACAAAGTTAACATATGCCAATGGCTAAATACACAGCCAATGGCATAAGAAAAGATGCATAACACCTAAAAAACAACATTTAATGTCATGTCCACAGTAATGCAAAGTACAACCGCAGGGCATGTGTGCGCAAACTGGAACACAAAGAAAATATATACAAATGTCATAAAATCGCAATGTAATACAAATCAGGATTTCACCATAATACGCAATGGTATGCATGGTACACCATAACCAAGCTTCAAGGGTTGCTAAGGGTATGTGACAGTGTTTGGTGTGGTAACTATGAATTAGTAGTCAATGCCATGCAAATGAGGCAGGTAATACTGAATTGCAAATGTCCCGTCGGATTAAGGATGTACCATACGGCACAGCACTATAACACCGAGGAGTTGCTCAGAGGTATACATGACATCAGCAGTGGGGTTTGCCACCGTAGCTGTAAGCACATTGGAGCAATGCAAATCTGGCCTGGCTGTTGCTAAGCAAAGCTGCAGGACAGGGGTGGGGAGGTAGGTATAGAATAGTTTAGCTGAGAGCACATATGGTGCCCAAAAGCGCATGTGTACGGTAATGAAAACATGTCCAAAACCATAGCACAAACAGGAAGGTCAGGGGAAGAAAAGAAGGAAATGCTGCAGTAGGGTAATTGGAGTACAACGGAGCAATTAACAGCTATTAACTCATAGCAGCCCATCGACGGCAGCTGACAAGTCTGCTCACAGAAACCTGCAAAACAGGATAGGGGAGGCATCGGATTGCAAAGAAAGGAGAACTGTCATAGCAGAGCAAAGCAAACCTACAGTAGACCGGCAAGAGAACACATTACGCAAGATAAGCCAGGTCTAGGAAAGTACAAATGAAAGCAGGCTGCTGGATGCATGCCAGAAAATGATAGGTGAAACGTGAATAAATGCAAAGGGAAGGGCAAGAGGTAATCCACGGCAGCCAAATGTAATTCAACACCAAAGGCACCGCAATAGTAGTTCCTGTAGTAAAACACATAAGATACCCTGTAGCTATGATCGTACATACACACCCTATGACATCATCGGTGTTCACAGCACAATAGTATAAAGTGGGAAAGCATCCTACACACACCTGTGTATTCCCAAACACTGCACCATAAGTGTAAACACACAGGGAACTTTTAAAATGTATATGATGGGAGCTACCATAGCTGTGATTCATCACCATGAGTTAGGGACTGACGGTGTTGTGGAGGATGATGCTGACAACCACCACAGGCCCCGGAGGAGGAGAAGAGTGTTCAGACCAAGGGTAACCTACCAGAGGCTACATGATCTGGAGATAGTAGATGGTTACAGGGTGGACAAGGACATCTTACAGCAAATAGTTGAGCTGTGCCGGCCACGCCTGAGAACTAGAAACAACAGAGGGGAACCCATCCCAGTGGACACGAAAGTATGTGTAAGCTTGTGAATACTAGCCACAGGTACCTTTCAAAGGCCAACTGGAGATATAATGGGGATCTCACAGGCATATCATCTAGGGTACTACACCAGTTCCTGGATGCCATGTTACCACATGCCAATGAGCATATATACTTCCCCCGAACTCAGGAGGAGTTGGTCAGCAATATGCGTCACTTCCACCATGTGGCACACTACCTGGAGGTATTGGGTGTGATAGACTGCACACACATACATATCAAGTCACCACCCAGTGAGCATGGTAGGCGCTATATAAACCACAAGGGATTCCGCTCCATCAACTGCCAGGTCGTGTGCAATGCCCAGGGCATTATCATGGATGTGTGTGCTGGCAGCCCTGGAAGCTACCATGACTCCAATATCTGGCATGCCTCACAGCTGTATCAGGTATTTGTCAGGGGGGACATCCCACATGGCCACCTTGTGGGGGATGCTGGCTATGCACTGGAGCCATGGATGATGACTCCCATCAGAAATGCACACACACCCATGCAAGAACGCCATAATGAGGCACATGCACAAACCAGAATCATCATAGAGCGTGTGTTTGGATGCAGAAATCATGGTTCTGTTGCTTGGACACATCTGGTGGAGCCTTGCAGTACTCTCCAGGCGTGTGTGCCTACATCTTCATAGTATGTGCCATGCTACATAATATGATCCTGCGGAAACAGCTGCAGCAGGTACAAAATGGTGAAGGCCCTCATAGCCCACCACAATTGCCAAGGCCATCACAGGCACAGAGGTATTCAGACCACGAACACCCTGTGCCAGCCCCAGTAGGCAGAAGAGGCAGGCCTAATATGCCTACACCTTGGCAAAGTGGGAACGTATAGCACATACTCTGACAGTGTAGGCCCCTAAAGACTTACACACCTCTTCACCTGCACACACAGTAAAATGGATGGCACACACACACGACCACCTGTAAATTGTAATGTATAGGTGGCCTACTGTGTGAATCCTACATAGGCAGCCCTCAAACATTGTACACACAACAGCTATTGGAACAAGGAATGTCAACACCTGAACAGTACATGCGCCTATCAGCATATGTTGGTGCTGTATGTATAGGTTCCTAGGTACATCGGTAGGTACACGCCCAATTGTCAGAGGCCATACACCAAACGAGGCAAACAGTGTCTGCTGTCGCCACAACATTGAGTAACCAACTGTCGCTCAGTGGAGCAGAGGCAATCGCGGGATCACATGTGTGTAAGCACTGTTCTGCACACACTCTGCATGGATTCCCTGCTGCGTTAATGAAGGGCTCTACATAATGTAATCATGGATGTTGTATCAAGGCATGGGGTGTACCCATGACAGGTATTCGTCACCCCAGCATGCTCCACCTATAGTCGTTTGAAGGTGTAGCACATTATTGTGTGTGGCTCACTGTGATATGCATACCCAATGTTGGAGAACATCCAGTAAACATCACATGGACATATCATTAATTGGACTCATCCATATGTAAATTAACAGAGTTACCCATGTGAGTGCAGTACGGAGTAACAGCCATAGTATACTCCACATACAAAATGCCATAACACGTGTACAAATCCCAGATTGCCAAGTGGTAAATGCAGTGACCGTCGTGCATGTTCCCGGTCCCACATCTTGCAAGGGATGTAACGTAATCCCGAAGGCACGAATAATGCATGTCGGATGCAGGTCATCAGATCATGTTTAGCACACGTTAGCGGGAATATGCGTTGCCCAGTGCTGGTAAGTGTCATTTAAATATGACTATACTGATATGCGTGAAACAGGGCTAAGCTTCTCTGAATATCGCGCATATCACGGTCAATGATGTCCAGAACAGGTGAAATCAGCATTATTCAACCCTGTACTAATAGCGCCTGCTCTGAAGGGTAAAACGATCACTGCCAGGAGTAGAACACACAATCATGTATACAATCACCTAACACTATGGTAGCTAAGATGTACCTATGGCAGGTGTGTAATGTGACAGGTTCAGACACAAACGTGCGGAGTCCAGGAAACAGTATACACCGACAAGTACACAATGAAAGGTGTAGTCTGCCTGTCACTTTCCCTGTCAGATATATATATACATATATATATATATATATATATATATATATATATATATATATATATATATATATATATATATATATATATATATATATATATATATATATATATACATATACATATATATAATACAGATAGAAAGGGTGATGGAGAGGTATATGTTGATATATACGGATCCACCGTTATTTGCAAATGTATAGATAGGTCAACGACATTCATAAAACCTTGGAGGTACAAATAAATAGGATACTGCCAACTATGGAATGTGTCACATACCAACACGCGGAACCACAAGGCTGAAAGATCGAAAGAACACAGTACCGGAACACAAGAACCGTGAGCAATATTATCACGATATGAAGGGACATTTTGTTACTGCTGCCGGTGTTGCGGTCCACGTAGGTACTGTGTTCAACTGTGTTTGTGATTGCCGGTAGTCTGTGTATGTGTGTGTGTTGAGGGTGCCGTGTGCATTTTCATGTGACTGTAATGTGTGTGTGTGTGTGTGTGTCTACATCATGTGTCTGTTAGTGCCAACTCAGAGGTAGATCATTACGGTAGGTGTGGTTATAGCTAGACGTAGGCATATGGTTACCACCTGCCCCACATTAGGAGGGACAGCCCCTCCCTGGGCAGTTGTGTCCTGACATAAAACATTACAAAGGGCAGCTGTCCGAGATTGTAGGACATTATTATGTCCCATATATTATGTAATAGTTGCATTAAATAGTTATGCCTGTATGTAAGAAACGTAAATGTTACATGCAATATGATAAGTAGCCAAAGTTCCACAACAATAAGTATGTATTGAGGATAAAAGTATGTGATATCCTGTGTACTGACCATGGGTATGTGTCAGCCTGTAAACACTGATGTGTGTCCCGCAAGTGTCCCACAATGGCCATTTGAAAAGGTGGCAACCCATGCCAAAGAGGTTCAGTTACCAACACAACTGCAATGACTGCAAATATCTGGGACAGAAATACATGGGACAGCTGTCATTTAGAAACATCCCTTTACATATCGCTGTAATTCCGGAGGTATGGAAGTATCAACCTCACCTGCATACTATATAGAAACCAATTAACAATGGCCCAATGTATAATCCCGTAACAAAACAGTCTACTAACTGATAGCTCTTTAATTAGGGAAGGAACCCACACACATATATGGAATATGTAGAAATGCAAGCCCCACAAACCTGTATATGCTACGTACACCCACCTACATCCCCCACACGAAACTATAGCAATACAGACTGTAATTACAGCACAAACATCCAGTCAGTCAGTTACATCTGCAGAAGCGTTAACATACCTTGTGAGTTACACATTTAAAGGTGCCATGTGAAATCATAGCCGTTATATAATGGAACAAATGGCGATGTTACAGGTTTTGTTTGCAATAGTCCCTTATCAGATGATTGGGATGACAGGTACACTCACATGTAGAACCACATACTCTAGCCGTCACACACAATCCACGGGGGACATGAATCCAAACTATATGTGTCTCTACACATAGCAGTTGCAATTACACACAACAAAACACAATACAGGCCATCTCCCTGAAGGTAGGGCAAATGGGCAAAGCCCAAGTGGAGAATTCAATTATACTCCACTGTTGCCACATAACTGGCGAATGGAGTAGCTGCACAGCTGATGTGCAAGTAATAAGTCACTCAGGAACACCAATTGGCGGCAGGAAACCACATGTTACAGGTATCAACGTATATAAGGATGACTTGCCAGACATTCAAACCATATGCTCATACCATAGACCTGTTTAAACAGTGTAAGAGAGATAGATACGAAAGTCCGGAACGATAACAAGGTATGTAGTGTATGTATAGCCTGTTTTGTATTAATTATGTTAGTGTATGTATAGCCTGTTTTGTATTAATTAAAAGTGTCCGCAATGCATAAAGTGGGAAAAGGTATTTATGTAATGATGTCTTGCTGAACATAGTAAAGCTTGTAGAAATTGTGTGTCCTGCAGTGGGCCACAAGGTAAACATCTCAGACACCACAAGGGATGCTACATGAGGGCTTTAAACAGAACAATTCAATACCACTCATCGTCAGTGGTAGGGTATGTCCAACAAGTATGTACCATAGCAGTGGATAGTATATGTTGATATACTGTCAAAGTAGGCATGTGTATGGACATATAACAACAATGACATGTCTAACGTGGTCCCGCTGTGCAAGTATGCTTTGCATTATGGGATACTATGCAAAATATGTGTAATGTACAGTACTGTAGGTAGATATGTCAGATATTCTACACAGCATGACAGGCATATCATGCATACCAAAGGTATCGTCTATTGGCATGTACAATATACAATAACAGGATACATATGGCTTGTAGTCATGGGACACTGTAATATCATGATAGCTAATCTAAATGGAAGGGCTACTCAATTAACCATGCACAAAGGACATGTAGTAGCTTCACAGGTTCATAGTGGGGTACTATGCAGTCTGGCAAGTCTATGTGTAAGCACAACTACAGTGTTCACACCAGCGGCACCTCTCTAGGGTAGTGTCCTGTCTGTGAACAGCAGAGCCATGTGTTACCTGCACCTCTGCACAGTACAGCCACTTCAGTGATTCGTGGCATACATGTGTCTCCCATCCACCAAGTGAGCACATGAACAGTGCTACTGAGTGTCCCTGCGTGATGTACATAGGAATCATGTTCCAAAGCATGGTGAGTGTCTGGTTTGGGAATGTAACCCTCAAGCACATCCCACTCATCATTGCGTGTGTGCACATATCCATGAGCATGTTGCTTACACTGGCTTTTGCTTATGTTGCTTATGTGGAGTATATCCATGAATATTGTTGTGGACATGGGCCCTGTCTGTTCAGCAGAGGTCACCCCTGAGTATGTAGTATGCAAATGTGTACAGACGTGGTGTCCGTAGTTCTGCTGCATACTTCAGCCATCAGAGCTCAATAAATGTCATGGCGTGTTAATGTTGTGGTATGTAAAGCCATAGCTGTTGTGTAAGGTACACCTTAAATGGGGTGTTGTACCCTTGAATGTGTGTATACGTCTGGAGTTCAGAGGTATAATGGGTGCCTATGTTCCAGCTACAAACCCAGTACAGATAAGTATGGCCACATAGAAGGGTATCCATGCCACAGTGGCAATATGGTTATCAAAGGAGTGGGTGCGACATATGTGTGTACTACGATCACGTACAAAGTGACATGTATGTAGGGGACTACCACCTATGTGATAGTCAGTGGGTGAATGGTGTAATGCAAAGGGGATGTTCATGCACCTTGTGTCATGCAGCTTGAGGCCTTGATATTGATATCAGGTATCCGTCACAGTGACACCCTTATGGAGGGAGTCAGTATCAGCTTGTGGATCAATCTTGGCACTTTGTATGCAGTTGTCTGTAAAGCTAGGCAGGGAAAGTTCCTCTGTGCTAGCCTGTACCTCAGGGAAGCATATACCAAACATGAGGGGGCCCTATGACTGAGGACTGTGGTATGCCAAGTGTAACTGAAATACAGTAGGTACTATGGTATGCTACCCTTATTGTGTGTGTCCTGTCCATGAGCTACTTTGCATAACATCCTGAGACATAGGGGTCGATGTGTAGGTGGATGTGTATGTTGTCAATACCAGAATGAAGAATGGTGCTGAAAGGCAATGAGAGGACAATGTAGGCTGTGTGGACCCCCTTACCATCATCAACTACACTGGTAACTGTATGAAAGGAGTCCACCAGGTGTAGGAGCCATGCTATGGCCCTAACAAGTCCAACCTGGGTGGCATCAAAGGACCGGAGCCCACCAATGTCTCTGTGAATGACTTCCATGATGATGTGCCCCATAGCCTTGCAGAACAGTCCAGTCAGGTGTGTAGGGCAATAGTCCCCCTCGTGCATTGTGGCACCACCTGTGTGGAGTGTGATAACTGTTGCTGTGTGCCATTCAGGGGCCACAATGTCTGATACAAGGTTATTACTGAATATGGTGGCCAAGTGGGGAGACATGTCATTCAGAAGTTTGTGTAAATCACAGCCTGGGATGTTGGATGGTCACATGGGGCCAGTGTTCCAGGCCATATAGAGTGCAGGTTAGTACTGTGTAGGTGTGACCGCAGGGACACCGCAATGTTCCTGCATGGATTGTGGCCCTGTAGGGAGTTAGAGGGTGTAATGTTAGCATTGAATCCATCCGCCAGATGTTGCCAACCTCACCTGGTTCTGTAATGTTCCTGAGTAACTGTTGTATGTGAGAGCAGATGTGGGTATTTCCATTGACTACTGACATACCACCATAATGCCTTGTGGTACACCCTGGAATGTGTCGCAGTAATGTTTACGTAGCTAGTTTTGGAGTATGTGATGAGAGATCCTGTAGCCCTACTGAGGCTGACCAGTGAGCTACCTCACCCATGGGATTATACTCCACTTTGCAACAGCCTCCACCTGTTGTTGTAAATTATGTCCATGGAACTGGACCCCAGAATGGCATCTGTTATCTGGTGGGTACCATCATGGCTCTGTGTGGAATAGCATGATCCATGCAGTCATGTAAGTGCTAAAGAAGTGCACTGGGGTATGTTTCAGCGTTTGTATGTGCATTGTCCATCTGCACGGGTGTCATGACGGTAACTACTGCTGTCATAAGACGTCTGTAGTAGGTGTATTAGTACTCTTGTACTGTGTATGCCATGAAGGGTGTGGTGCCGGGATGTGGATAACAAGGGTGATTAGCATATGTTCAGAATCCACCAATGAGGGGATAACCCCAGGTGTGGAACACCAGTCACATGTTGGTAGTGTCCATGTCAAGGATATTGTTGGTCTTGGAGGTGGTGTGTATGGGTTGATCCAGCCAAGTGGAGGTTATGAATCCCGGACAGCGTTGGCCTAATGTGTCGGTACATGAGTGGCTATCCCAGTTAAGTGTGGGGTAGTGTCAGTCTCACATCAGTAGTACCTGTCTGAGCCCTATTGTCCAGTACACCAAGAAATGAGGTCTGGTAACTGCGGGGTATGTTATTGAATCCGTAGCTTGTTACAATGTGTATAGCAGTTCTGGCCACAGTTAGTTGCATGTGGAGCACCTCTGATGCATTGTGCTAAGTAACTAGCCAGGATGTGTGTACAACATAGTGGAATATGGGAACACCTCAGCCGTGGGTGTGCCGGTCCAGGTTACATGACTGAAAGATATTGGTCTGTGTATAACCTGTCATTGCAGGTGTGCTCTGCAGAGCCTAGAGGCAGGTCCAAGTCACTGCAGAGATATTGAAGTGGTCCATTATAAGGAGTTCCTTGCATGCGCGCATCAGAGATGAAGATGTCAAGCATTGCGTCACATGACCCCATGTTTTGCTTGCCTGTTCCCGTTTTGGTGGTGAATGTTATTGGAAACTGTGCAAGACAGGCAGTATAGAAGCAGCAAGAACCTTACATGTTATCTGTACTCCCAGGGCCGACAGGTGCAGGTCATCTGTGCCAAAGCATCGTGTTTTGTTGACCATGTCAGTCAAAGCGGTCAGATACCAGATGCCTGTGGAATGACAGCAGAAGCATAGGCAACTGTTGAAGTGACACAGTCAGTCATTGTACAGTGGTATCAGGTCCGAATTAATGCATAATGCTTCCCAGGGCTTGGACCATACCTTCAGGGCTACAAGACCGGTGAGCTATTGCATGTCTCTGCACACATAGTCTGTGAAGTTGCATCTCACGGCAGTCACACTAACATGGAGAATGACAGTTAAATTGTACCTGGTGAGGTGTGGCATGGGTGCATAGGTTATGTTGCAGAACCAGTTACCCGACAGCAAGATGTAAGCGACTATCGCTTTGTGTAGCCTGCTGAGTGGAACATCAGAGTCACCTGTGACAGGTGTGTTGTGTATGTTATAACACCCTATTGGCTGTATGTGATGGGCACACATGAGTCTGTGGGCTATCAGTTATTGTTGTTGTGTTTGGTGATGGTGGCTGCCTTTGGTGCCTACACAGAGTATGGAGAGGTACTGCACAGATTGTACTCATATGTGTGGCCTGTGGTGGTTGAGATCTTGTGAGGCTATGTGATGAGTGGGGTGTGTTGCAAATGTTACACATTCCCACATGATTGTCAGGTGCAGTCAGGGTTGGTGACAGCATTACCCCCAGCAGGGCTGCATATGTGCATCTCCCACAGGCTGTAGTGTTGTATGTTGGGAGGTGAGCATTGACTGTGTACAATTGCTCTATTGCCACATGTACGACTTATTCATCATATAGACAGACAATAGCACTGGTACGTGACAGTTAGACATGCCTGTATATACAACCATGTCTCACAAGATATGTGTGTTACGTGTGTACAACAGCTGTTGTACTGTAAGCAAGGACAGACAGTGTACTTGTGAGAAATGGTGTGGAATGGGTGCTATATTAATCAGTAGCTCATGAAGTGCTCACAAGTTCTGAACAAGTGCTGAGCATGAACATACAATGCAGATAGTGTGTTGAATAATATCAACCCATAAGTGGTGACGACAGTCATAACTGGTGGCACCGCACTATAACCCTGCTGAGTATGGTCTGCAAGTCTATGAACCATTATCAATGTAGATGTTAGCAGTACAAATGTACATGACAGTACAGATGTTTGACTACATATACCTTCGTATGTCACAGGAGTGTTCTACCAGTGGCCTGTTGACAGAATCAATACTACAAAAGGTGCCAGAGTGACATGTGCATATCACACCAGTGCCAGCTACATTAAAACAGGGTTAATGTGTTGTACTGCACCCTCATTGTAGCCCATACCACACAGACAAATGTGAGGCATCTGTGTTTTTAAATATGTGAATGGCCATGACCTATGAGCAATCGCTGTCTCAGTGTTGTGAACAACATACAGAATGGGCTTTGTGGGTGAGGTGTGCAACATATGTGCACATTCTGATGGATGATATCAGCATTGTCACCGCTAGGTGAATATCCCTGTACCCATTAACTACCACCTAGGCTGCGGTCAACATTATGGACACTTTGTAAGGGATGGTGCTGTGCAGTTCACCTCCCTGAGTTGGTGACATCTCCAGGCCACTTAAGTAGTCATATGAGGTACCCATGTCATGACAGGGTGCCATCCATGAGCATGGAGATCATTGGACAGGCATACACAGCACTCGGGTGACCTATATTGGATCACATATCACCTTTAAGGGGTACTGGCCATGTGTGGATGGGCGATACCAGTCTTCACAATTTTCACCTCCACTATGCAGCATGCTGTCTACCTTGCATAAAGACATGTGCTACACTATGATGTTGGACATGCTACATGTCCATGTCTTGATCTGAAAGACATATGTCATGGACAGTCACCATCCTACTACTAGGATCACCACATGCTGGACAGATCCCTGTGTCATACATGTGACATACTCCCACCATTCCATGCAACCCTGTCCATCAAAGGTGCACATGTCATCTCTGTCATACATGGTGTGATGGCCGCATGGTAGATGTACTATCAACTGTCTGGATCAGTAATGTGGCACTGATGCACCTCGTGGTGGCAAAATGGCTGTCGGATACAGCTAGGAAACCTTGCCCGTACATGCTATAGTTGATAACCATCCCTGCGAATGACGTCCGACTAGCCATTGTCCCATGTCTATCACATGTGCAACACAGGCAATCCGTGGCAGGATGTTGAACAGCTTTACAGTGCCATGCACATGTATATGGCAAAACACATGCATGTAAAGGTTTCCATGCATATGTGTGCATTGGCACTGCTCAAGTCCATTAAGGCAGTGTATGTGTTGATATGTGACATATACAGAGCATCAAGGTTAACAGCATTACCGTGGACACATCCAGGCATGTGCTGATAGGTAAGAACACCAGTGCTGGCAAACAGACATGCCCACATCAAGACAGCATTCACATGGAGTATGAACAATGTAATGAGGTGACACACATGTATGCTGATGATATCCAATGCATAACGGGTGTTACATGTGTGTGACACAAACATGTCAGTCGTGTCAGTGTCATGATGATTTGCAAAGATAACTGTGCAGATGTACTAGATTTACTAGAAATGTATGTGTAGCAGTATCTCTGTATATCTCTGATACTGTGACCTGTCACCATCATTATGTCTTACAGATAATGCCTCGTACACGCCTGTCAGCATACAGCTGCCAGGAGGATGATGTCCTCATCCCATACCTCCATGAGAACTATGAGGTGTTGTTCAGCCATGTGCCACAGCATGACCAGCAGCGTGATGACCTGTGGCAGGATCTTCCCAGGAGGGTGAATGCTGTGGGTGGCCATAACCGCACCTACCAGCAGGTGCGCAGACACTGCACGGACCTGATACAACATGCAAAACAGCGTGCCACTGCAATCGCCAGGGAACAAGGTGGAGCAGGTGGTGGGCCACCAACCCAGCCCCCACTCACACACACTGAGGAGCTACTGGCCAGTCTGGGGACACCCTCAGAACAGCATCCACAAACACTAGCTGCCATCATGGAGGTGGGTGTCTCCCAACCAATGACCCTGGAGTTGCCTGGTAAGTCAGTACTGCACATATGGCTATTATATCCCATTTAGTTGCATGTGTCACTGTACATTATGTAATGTAACATCATATGCAAGGTATGTTGACATACATGCTGCATACTACAATATGCTACCCTGTGTATGCACACATGTGCATACTATATGCTATGGTACAGGCGAATGTGTTAACTTGCACAGTGCACCCTGTGGCTGTCATACAGTCATGGCTAATGTTCAAACTGCTGTGTCACCCCTATACAGGTACCTGTGGTGTGCCGCACAGACATCAGTCCGTTGCAGGTGAGACTGTCATCAGTATCAGGCATGTTAAAGCATAGAACTATTCACCATGTGGCCAGTTAACACTTATACACTTGATGTTCGATCCAGTCATGATATACAGGTCGCATCACCCATCATTCACACTGGCCACCCATGTGCAATATATACAAACAAAATGATACACCAACATGAAACCACAGTATTTGTCATTGCTACATGTGTGGACAGCTGTGCATACAATGGTGGAGGTGTTGTACAATGTAGGCATATGTACTATACATTGCAACAACACGTGTGGTACGCAAACAGTACCACACAGTGAGCTGTGATATGGGCAGCCCACAGGAGTCACCATTGTGTTATATGCCCCTGCAATGGGTGCACACATTGTGATGTGCTATCTGACATGTCCCAGACATGTAGTGTTCTGGCTGCAATATTGTCACACTATCTCATAACCCATACCCCACATACCAAACATACAACCCGTTGTCTGCATAGCCCTGTGGATGGTGACATATCTGACATCTATGGGTGTATGTCATATGGGACAACACAGACATGTGAGATAGATTGCCATCACACACATTTGGCCAACACATGTGCACACATGGCCATGGGGGATGGCCAGAGACACGTAGCCACACAGTAGATGTGATGTGTATACACCCTGTTGCACATTGTCCACACATGGTCCAATTATAGCCTTAGTTGACTTATTATGGCCTACCCAGTATCCATCTTGATTAACTGATCTCTGTCAGAAAGTTACGTTCCCACATTGTGGAAAGTCTCACATATAATTCCCCTCCACAAAGGCGGACCCTCTGCAGAACTAACCAATTACCGCCCCATAGCTATTCTCTCTCCACTCTCCAAAATACTAGAGAGATGCATACACTCTCAGGTCTCACACTACCTCCTTACTAACAACCTCCTTTCCAGTACTCAGCATGGTTTCCAACCAAACCATAGCACCACCACTGCCTTACTCTCCTTTACAAACACTATCCTTCAGCATAAAAACAATGGCTATCTCTCCTCTGCTACTTTCCTAGACCTATCTAAAGCATTTGACATGGTTCCACACAAACAACTTATCTCTGTCCTCAATAACCTATCCTTCTCACAATCAGTCACCAACTGGTTTCAGAGTTACCTGTCTGACCGCCAACAATCCGTTGTATGGCAGAATGACATATCTCCCCAACTACCTGTCTCCATAGGGTTCCCAAGGATCCATCCTTGGACCCCTACTTTTCTCTGTTTACACCAATAATCTAGCCTCTGCCACCAAACATGGCACACTCATCCAATACGCAGATGACTCTACCATCATCTGCTCAGCCCAGTCCCTACCCAAACTGCAAAATGTCACACAGGAAGCCTTTTCCTCTGTTGAAACATGGTTATCCGATGCCCAATTAATACTCAACCCAAACAAAACTAAACTACTCATCTTCCAACCCACCAAACATACTCAAAACAACTCTCACTTTAACATCACAACAAAAGACAACACCACTATATACCCAACTGAACACACCAAATTGCTAGGAGTGAAAATAGACAATAAACTAAAATTTGACATTCACATATCCATGACCATAAAAAAGTCCACAAAAAACTAGGATCATTATACAGAAATAAACAATTTCTCACCAAAGCAGCAAAGATTTCAATAGCAAATTCCCACCTTATCTCCACCCTACTTTATGCCTCTCCAGTATATACCAACCTAAGGCAATGTGATCTAAACAAGCTAGAGACCTGCTACAACAAAATCGCAAAATTCGCCACAGGGGCATCCTACTGTAGTCACCACTGTCTCTTACTTGCTGAACTGGGCTGGCTTGAACTCCCTCACCTCCTTCAGTGGTATCAACTCTCACTCGCCCACAAACTAGTAAACCATCCACTAAATGTCCCATCCCTCCAGAATCTACTCCAACCCTATCGCACCACCAGACCACTAAGATCCAGCAAAAAAATCACTTGCAGATCACTAAAGCCAATAACTCTGCTGGTGAAGCACTATTCTCTTGCGCCATAGCCAAATTATGGAACTCACTCCCACCCACAATTACCTCCATACCGTCATGCACCAACTTCAAAACTTTATTAAAAGCACACCTAAAAACATGCTGGCTATGCCCTTGCAACTCCCACTCTAATATCATCCACCCCATCCAACTACTACCTTTCTTTCACCTCCACTAACTACCTTGATGATAGCAAGCTCAGATGCTCATAAGCCTAGTACTTATTATACAGCAGGAACTTCTCATTGTTACATTTGTTAATGTCTGTTATGTACTTCACAGATAAAGATTCTAGTTGTCTACTGATGTACTATGTTTTTCATTTGTAAATATGTTGTAAGTAATTTCTATGTTAAATTGTTAATCACTATGTAATCCAATGTAACTACTGTCTGTTTATTTTACTGTGGAGCTTTTCTCCCCGGGCCTCCGCTGAAAATGGACCAACGTCCAGTCGGACACTCCCGGTCAACAAATTTAAATAAATAATAATAAATAATAAATAATAAAATTATACAGTTGATGTGGTACACTGGACATCCTAAAAGCCTGTGCAAAGCTAGTGGAGGTGTCACTGAAGTCTACCATGTAAGATGTGTTGAACATCACGACTGTGACATAGCATGACAGCAGTCACCTGTACAGCTTCCACAGACATTGACACCACATCAAGCCACAGATACTGTACATTTCCCTTGCTACTGTAGGACATCACCATTAGCTGTGCACCTCGTGTGTGTGTGGTACATTAATGTCATGTGGGACATGGTGAATTGGCAAGTCTGCTATGTGTGGACATGGTTGCCAGGCAGCTAAGACTCTGTAGTAGTTGTGCAGGGTTGTCATCTGTAGGTCCTCTAGTGACCTGTCACATGACACAACATGGTTTGGTGTGTATACACCTCAGCATCATGGGTCAGAATCCACAGTTATGTCATGGGTATGCATGCAGTTATGGCTATGCAATGTGTACATATTATGCACTGTATAGCAATATAGATGCCTCATGATGCCATGCAATGGCACAGTGTCTGTACTTCACACTGTATAGCAATGCAAACGGCTCACACTACCCTTCCATGCTCATGCACATTTGCTAAACATGCATTCTATCTGTAGGGCATACAGACAACACCGCAATGTGATGCCTATTATGACACTGTACATGTGTCAGGACACCATTGTGTCAGACATGTATGCATGTTAATACACACGTCAGCAGATTACAAGTCAAGGTCACGTCAGCCATATGTACTGTTATCCTATTCTGGTCCATATGGTGTATCATGGGTATGCATGCATACTACCATGATTGTGTGAACTGCATGGCTACTGATATGACACCTGCTTGCTGTAGTGTGCAACCCAGGGAGGTATGTTAACTAACACTATGAATGTCTGAGCTGCATGCCGTCTGCTGTATCACAGGCATGCTGCATGCTGTCTGTCAAATCACATGCATGGTGTGTCTGTGCGTGTGTCTGTGTGTGTGTGAGTGTGTGTGTGTGTGTGTGTGTGTGTGTGTGTGTGTGTGTGTGTGTGTGTGTGTGTGTGTGTCTATTGTAATTTAGAGTCTTTCTTTGCATTCACAGGTGATGTAGGTGTGTTACCCTCCTGAGGTCCATCTGATGTTAGTGTCCCCACAGATACTAGCAGTGATGAACACATGCATGAGGTACAGGCAAGGTTGTCAGGGGCTGAATCTGTGCCAATGGTTGCCATCCCAGCTATGTCCCCCTCTTCCCCACACACAGTTCTGCTGCCAACACATACCACATCACCAGTGGCCATAGAGGAAAGACAGTCAGCGTCTGTTAGCGTGGAACAGGAACGTGTGGTGGCTACAGAAGGTGTGTCTCCACACCATGGTGCCAGTGTAATGACTGCAGATGTGCCACACAGGCATGTGGCCAGTGCTGCTCATAGGAGGACCTCTGGCAGACATGCACCTGCAGGACAGAATGCAGCAGCTGGTATCACCAGATGCATGTTCCAGACTGTAAAGGCAGCACAGGCATGTGCTGAATGGCAGAATAGAGAAGGGCAGAGGCTGCAGAGTGCTGCTATCCATACCCTAAATGACAACATCCAGGCATTGGCAAATGCTCAACAGCAGATTGCTGATGTCCTGGACAGGCGATTGGGTGACATGGTCGGAATCCTTGACCATGGCATGGCAATATGCGAGTGTGAGCTGTCTGTTCTGGAAAATCTGGTAGGAGTGAGGAGTAGGCAACGTGGACGTAGGCCAGCTACACCACCTAGTGCAGGTCAACATATGCGTGCCACCTCACATGCCCACTCCCATAGTGCCGGTAGCAGTAACAGTGCAGCTGGTGCTGTGCTGTCCACACCAGGACACAGCAGGCCATGTGGATGTGGCCCTGGATGTTCACAGCGGGGACACGGTTCCAGTGGACATGTGCCGTCGGACAGTAGCCAATCTGTACCTCCACCTGGTAGTGCCCGTGCAACCCCTGGCAGGCACAGGTCACGTAGCTGTGGCCAGACACAGTGAGCTGTACAACCTGGTCTGTACAATCTGGAGCTGTCAATAATACCCCTGTGTAGGCCTCACAAAAGACAGAACTGTGTGCACACATACATGCACACAGCAAACACATCTGTAGGGCAAGACAACACCCACATACATACTGAACAGACGTGTCCAATCATATCACCAGCCCTTACCCACACACATGATGTCATCCATTGGTGCAGCCTATGCCCCTGGCAAACCTTATCACCCTGTGCATATGATGAAGCCTGTGCCGCATACCTGTCATCCACATCATTGGTGCAGGGACATGCTGAAATGGTCTGATGCACAGGGTGAACAGAATAGTGAGAGAAGTGTATATTACAGTAGTTGTGTAAGAATAGTGAGAGAAGTATATATTACATTAGTTGTGTAGGAATAGTGAGAGAAGTGTATATTACATTAGTTGTATACTGTTAACATGCACCAGACATACCATGTAGTACAGGTTTAGCATGCATTGTTATATGTTCACAGTATGTGTCTCGGTAACAACAGTAACAGCATGTTGGTAATGATGCCCTGGTTCCCTCCTTATGGTCTACTTGCATGTGCCTACAGGTAGCAGTGTTTGCAGTCTCCCATGTGTAACTGTGGAGTACTCACAGGCACGTATGGCAATATCAGCATGCTATACATAGCCTCAACCTGACTGTTGGAAAGGCTAATATACCACAGATGTCCACATATATACTGATCCAGAAGCATGTGGGCAGTTTAATAGGCTACAGTGGCTAGAGACGTGACATCCATACCAGGTCACATCACAGGTATGTTGACATGGTGCAGCGGTTGTACACAGCGGTCTGGCCGATGATAATGTTAGAGGCCACTTGATAGCATGAGGCCTCACTGTGTAGCAGTAATACCCTGTCACATTACAGGAACATGCCCACACTCAAGGGGTCAGCAACACTCTAACGCACACCCCATAGTGGTGGGGTGAGGACCCCTGCCTATGTGGTCATCACTCTCACAGTACTGTGCACCCACACAATGCGACGCAGAGAAAGAACATGTACAGATAGCCAGTACGGCTGAGACCGATGACATCAACAGGGTAGTAGACTGCATCACAATGAGGGGTTAGGGATCCTGTGTGTTCTGTATGGTAGCATACACCCTCACTCCATGCACCAGACAGCCATACATACACACACACACACACACACACACACACACACACACACACACACACACACACACACACACACACACACACACTGTGGAGACCACAAATGTCATACACATACGGATAGCTGATGTGTGATACACACCACCCCTGCCTACGTCATGCTTTCCACACTGCAGTATGTACAGATCTCTACAACAGTGTACAGGGGTGTGTAACAATTGGGATGTATTCCCCACCATATGTGGCATATATGGTCACACAAGCAAACACACATGGCAGTACTGTGAATGATACACCTGCTATATGATGATACGACTGACAGACATGAAGCAGTATTGGCTGCATTATGTGTACCAATGCTACGTCTGGCAATTGTGCTGCTATATGCACACAGGAGGATATAAGTGTTACAGGTGTCAAGTGACGTACAGTCAGTAACACCTGACCGCTGTGTAGGTTTTATGTCTTCACCGTCAAGTAACAGTAGCATAGCATACTGTTTGCACATGTAATGGTAGGATGGCATGTGACACATCTGTTATCCATCCCCGGCAAACATCCATCTGCACAGGTGGATCACCACTTTATGTACACACATCCATCCATACCTGATGTACATCCTACCATACTGTCAGTATGTCACCATATTCAGGTATCAATGATGGGGCTGCATTGCAACTGCATGTTGTAGTTAGGCACAGATGAGTTACATACATCAGTTACTGCACATGCATGGTAGCTGCATGCACACTACAAATTGTACATGTGTGTTGGTCCTACATGCCTGTCATGTAGCCATGTTTGTATGCATTGCAATTGGTGGACATGTGTGATGACATACATAACACATGGACTGTTGTATGATATGATGGGTGTCATGGGTAACTAGTACAGAGGAAATGTGTCCCTGGTCAACATTGCTACCTCATGTAGTGTTAGCATTCAACAGCCATGGACCCACCTTCCATTTGCGTGTGTGTGATTGCTGTAGCCACTTGTCTGCATGGAGGACAGCAAAAGCTATGCTATGTACATATGTGTTGTGTGCGTGGTCCATGCACATATCCACTGCAATTACATGTATGTCATATCCAAACATGTATGTTCTTTGTTATACAGCGACAATCATCTGCCACAGCTGTGTAAGACCCAGGGCCCCTGGTATGTGTAGAGCCAACCTGGTTATTACAGTGGTATCATTGCAATGCATAACACATGATGGAACCCTGTCGGTACATGTGTAGTCTGCACAGTTGCTGTAGACCTATGTACAGTCCACTGGTCATGAGTCACACAGTTTTGTGGTAGTGTATGGCTGTGTATTGCTGGTCCAATGACATGGTGATGTCTGAGGGCTACATTGTACACTGCGGTGTGTACCTCTGTGATCTGCACCTGAGACATCTGTGATGGCTCCTGAGTGTGTACTGGCCAGGACATGTGAGTGGCCTTCATGTACGTGGGGACAGTAACACCATACTGTGCCCTTCCGTGTTTAGAATCCGTATGCATGCAAGACGGCCCTTTGCAACTGCTAAGTGTGTGAGCATGCCCAGTACGCCATTGTGTAGATAGACACACAGTACATTCCAAACTGCGCCCTTCCATGTTTAGAATCCGTGTGCATGCAAGACGGCCATTTGCAACTGCTAAGTGTGTGAGCATGACCAGTACGCCGTTGTGTAGATGGACACACAGTACATCTCAAACTGCACCCTTCCATGTTTAGAATCCGTGTGCATGCAAGACGGCACTTTGCAACTGCTAGGTGTGTGAGCATGCCCAGTACGCCGTTGTGTAGATGGACACACAGTACATTCCAAACGGACGTGTGATACTAAGCGTGTGGGCATGCCCAGTGACACCTTGTGTCGGTGATGTGCCTTTGTGTATGGGCATGGCCATTGACATCCTGTATAGCGATGGTGGTCATCCAGGCAACAGATTTCCATTTTCCACGTCACGATGGATGCCTACATTGAACACACTGGTTGACTGTCTTGAAGGCTGTACTGTCTGTGGCACATCCCATATCTATGTAGTGTTGTTGTAGTGCTCCGTAGATATTTAGTTGCCTCGATCACACCACTGCCGTGTGTTTGTCTATGTCTACCTTGGGACAGTAATATGCTTTCAGACTGCTCACTCTCTATACATTCCCTATCGGCGCCCTTGCCTTTGCGGATGATGTCATCCACCTATAAGTATGCCTCTGGGAGTGCTGTGTTCAGTAATCTCGGTAGCGCGTTCTGTAACTGTGTAATGCTGTAGTGTGATAAGGTAGTTAGGTGTATGTTCGACTCCCAGCCCTGCCAAGTGTGTGCCTGGGTGTGTGTGTGTGTGTGTGTGTGTGTGTGTGTGTGTGTGTGTGTGTGTGTGTGTGTGTGTGTGTGTGTGTGTTTCCAGCTGCCTGGGGACACAGTAATGGTTTTAGACACCTCACACCACATACATTCCCTATCAGAGTCTTTGCCTTTGCGGATGATGTCACCCACCTAGAAGTATGCCTCTGGGAGTGCTGTGTTCAGTAATCTTGCTAGCTCATTCTGTAACTGCATAATGCTGTAGTGTGATAAGGTAGTTAGGTGTATGTTTGACTCCCAGCCCTGCCAAGTATGTGCCTGTGTGTGTGTGTGTGTGTGTGTGTGTGTGTGTGTGTGTGTGTGTGTGTGTGTGTGTGTGTGTGTGTGTGTGTGTGTGTGTTTCCAGCTGCCTTGGGACACAGTAATGCTTTTAGATGCCTCACACCACATACATTCCCTATTGGCATCTTTGCCTTTGCGGATGATGTCACCCACCTAGAAGTATGCCTCTGGGAGTGCTGTGTTCAGTAATCTCGGTAGTGCATTCTGTAACTGCGTAATGCTGTAGTGTGATGAGGTAGTTAGGTGTATGTTCGACTCCCAGCCCTGCCAAGTGTGTGTGTGTGTGTGTTTCCAGCTGCCTGGGGACAGAGTAATACTTTTAGATGGCTCACAGCACATACAGTCCCTATTGGCATCTTTGCCTTTGCGGATGATGTCACCCACCTAGAAGAATGCCTCTGGGAGTGCTGTGTTCAGTAATCTCGGTAGTGCGTTCTGTAACTGCGTAATGCTGTAGTGTGATAAAGTAGTTTGGTGTATGTTCGATTCCCAGCCCTGCCAGGTGTGTGCCTCTGTGTCTATATATGTGTGTTTCCAGCTACCTGGGGACAGAGTAATGCTTTTAGATGGCTCACACCACATACATTCCCTATCGGAGTGTTTGCCTTTGCGGATGATGTCATCCGCCTAGAAGTATGCCTGTGGGAGTGCGGTGATGCCGGAACTCGGTAGCGCGTTCTGTTACTGCATAATGCTGTAGTGTGGTAAACTAGACAGGTAGATGCTCAATTCCAGGGCATGGCAGGTGTGTGTTTGGCAGTTATACCATATGTGTTGGTATCTGTGGGTGGCTAGCTGCAGGATGTGTCCAGTTTGTTTTGTTGCTGACCTATTTAATGTCCACAGCTGGCATATTCTGCCAAGACACTGGGTTTTCAACACATACAGTCGCCAATAGGTCTGGTGAGTAAATGTCAGCAGCCCTACTCTTACACTTGCTACGGTCTGACCCATGTGACACAACACAACACACGTGCATTGATATTAACAACACTACATGATGCAGGTAACACATGCAGTTTAATTTTCATTCCTGTCTAATGCTTTGCTGTCATGTGGTTCGCTGTTGTGATACAAATGCCATATCTACATATGTGTACATGTACATGTGTGTATGTATATATACATATATATATATATATATATATATATATATATATATATATATATATATATATATATGTCCATGTATATATGTCTACAAATAATATATGTGATATATGTAGATGTAGTGGTGGACATAGATGTAAACATATGTCTGGGGACTTCAGCATTATTGACTATTTGTGCCGGATGATCTGTATTTGATAACCTGGGATCTATGTATATCTGCCATGGCATGGTATTAATGCACATCGTCTGTGGTGTGCAGGGCCATGGGTTGTAGTCGTGTAGACACCGGTTATTTTGTTGCTGGGAAGACCATGGGACATCGAATATGGTGATGGTAAGGTATCTGTTGCCATTTGTGTGTGGATCTGAGTGACACTGAGCAGTGGTTAATATGTTGGAGGTTCGGTATGGGTCATATAACTATTCATTAGAAGACTATACTATGCAGATGAGATTGACTATGGTGTATCACATTTATCACCAGGGTGTGCTGCTGGTCCCTGGAGTGTATGTGTGTAGTCAGCCAGGTGCAGGTCTCGCATATAGTTGACAGCATGGGAGGGGGGGTCACTCATACTGTACGTAATTTGCAGAACTGTGCCTCAGGACAGCTCTTGCCTTAGCAAACCTAAGCTAGGGGTGTGTCTATACCTGCCTGGTGATGTTAGGAGGGATGACAGCAGTGGTGGGGTAGTCAGGGTCTCCAGGCTGCATAAACAGGTGTTGATCAGCACAATCAGCTGATGACATGGCCAGCCCGCACATGAACAGTACATTAATGGGAGCAAGCAGCATACACACATGTTTCATCCACACTCTACACCACCGGTGTATACCTGCAGGGGCATTTCATGACACAGTCCAACCAAATGACATGGGCTGCAGCAGGCAACATATACCAACATGTGCAGGGGGCTGGGGCAGTACAGACATCTATGCTGCTGAACAACCCTTACTGGGGTGACATAAGACTTTATACACCAAGGGTGACTTACCAGGGTCTACATGGGATGGGGATGTTGGAGCACTATGGGGTGGACATAGACCTCCTACAGCAGCTTGTTGACCTGTGCCTAACACATCACAGAGGCCGAGGGAAACGCATCACAGTGGATACCATGGGATGTGTTGTCCTAGGTGTACTAGCCACAGGTACCTCACACAGCGCAACTGGGGATATCATGGGTATCTCACAGGCATTTGCATCCAGAGAATTGCACCAGTTCACAGATGCCATGTCAACACATGAGCATGTACAGGTCCTCCACATACATGATTAGTGGACCAGCAATATGAATCTGTTCAACCACATGGATGAGTACCCTGGGGTACTGGGTGCTATAGCCTGCACGTGTAGCACCACCCGGGGAGCAGGGTAGGGCCTACAGTCAGTGCAGAGGCATACCCTCCAACAGCTAGGCCCCATGCAATGGCCAGGGCATGAGATTGAATGTGTGTGCTGTCTGCCCTGGAAGCTGTGATGTGTCCGGTACATGGCGTCTGACACAGCTGTAGCACACCAATGCCTATGTGGACATCCCCTACAGTCTCCTAGTGGGGGATGCTAGATAAACACTGGTGTAGTGGCTTATAACACACATCAGCAATGCACACACACCTGAACACTCACGCCATACTGAGGCGGATGCACAGGCAAGACATATACATGTGCATGTGTTTGGGATGCTCGGTTCACAGTTCTGGTATCCAGACACATCTGTTGGGGCTCTGCAGTATTCACAAGCTACATGCATACATGTTGTTATGTTATTTGATATGCTACACAATGTTGTCTTGCAGTAACAGTTGCAGCAGGAACAGCATTGGGCAGGGCCACACAGTCTAACACCACTGCCAAGGCCTGTAGAGGCACAGTGTGACTTGGTGAAGGGACTACCTGAGTAGGGCACAGTCAGTGACAGCCCGTGCACAGTATGACCTGCCCTTGGCAAAGAGGCATCACAAGGCATATGCACTGACACAGTAGGTACCCACAGATATCCCCTCTCTGACCCACACACAGTACAATGGATGCCAAACATGACAGTACCTGTGCTCGGCCATGTATGGGAGGTGCACTGTGTGCATCAGATATAGGCAGCACTCCAGCACCGTCCTCAAGTCCGTAACACAACCAGGGTATGTCTATTGACCTAACAAGTGGCGGTTGTATTAGAATGTGTACTTACCCATTGCTCTGGTATGTATGTGAGCATACAAGTGACTGTGGTGGCCAAATGTTAGGGCAGCAGACAGTACACATCCATAGTGGCACCATGACCTCTGTAGCACATATGGGGGTCACAATGGTAGCCTGTAGTACACAGGGTATCCTACCCACTGCAGATTATGGGCTGACCATCATATGTGTCCGTACAGCCTACACACGTTCTATGCAGCTGGACAGATGTGGACCAATACAGACAAATGATATACAATGGCCTATGGATATGCCCAATGACTGACCCCAACCCCGTATGACACACACAGATGACAGCAGGCCAGGCTGTTTGATGTAGGATGTGTAATAGGATGTCCAACACCACTGTGCTGGTAATTAATGCTGGGAACTGATGTACCCTGGTATCCCTCCAACCAGCAATTTAGGTAGGTCCACACACTGACATGGAGTACCCGGCAGACCAGTACAGTAGCAGCAGATGTGTACAACTGTTGGCTGTGCCCCCCGTCACACCTACACATGTGAGAGTTATGTGCACCACCCACAGTGCTGTGTAGGACTGTGGTTGTATGTCCCCCCACGCTATACAGACATGTAGCAACTGTCAATGCCACATGACCATTAGCTACCCTGCAGACACAGCATGTCACCTGTCTGTGTAGAACGGAGGGGTCAGCAACACAGTACTATCTGGACATGTGACACATGCAATACAGTTGACCATACTTTGCATGCTCACACACATGACAGTATTGTCAGTCTACAACATGCACAACAGTCATGCTGGGCATGCTCACACACTGAAACACAGGACGGCCAGGCATGCACACACCAGTGGTCCGGACATATCCGCCAGTACATTGCTATACTGTTGGATGGCTGCGCTGTATGGTGTTTGCGGTCTATTGTCTGTACATATGCCGTGGTCTTTTGTTCATTCCCATAAGCTATGTGCACAGGGTACTTCTACCATCACGTGTATAGGGCGGTTCTTTGTTTGCAGACAGGCCGACGCCTTTGGATACAAACCAGGTAAGGCACAGTCCAGCAGGTGGGAGCTGTTGTGCGTGGGTTTGCACAGTGTTAAGAACTGCTGACTCTGGTCAAAGCATCTTATACACGTTTACACTCCACATTTCTTTGACAGGGCACTACTGGCATACTGGTAGACAAACAAGTTTACAGCCGCTCGCTTTCTGACATTTCCGCTTACATTTGTCACTCACGCTGGGTGTGTGCGTTCCCTTGTGATGCATATTACATCGGACTACATGACTACAGTATTGGGTATGTGTAACCATTTTGTGACGGCAGCCGTTCGACTGTACAGACTCGGCGGCCTGTCCAGTGACGTAATCATATTATATGCGTGTTCCTCATACGATCTGCTCCCATCTGCCTGATGCATGGGAACCGATACTCTGCAATGCTGACATGTGACTTGAGTTTGTTAACGCAGCTGTCTGCCGAGTCATGCTACCGCATACCAACTGCATGTTGACCACCTTTCAGATTGCACGACAGGAGACTGTAGGAGGGACACCTTTCCCACTTTGCATGGAACAGTCCCTCATCACACATCACATGTGACAATACCAGAACTTTCCACCAATCGGGGACACATTTCTGCAGAATCAGGACAGGTCATGAAAAACAGGGACACTTTTACAAAAGTAGTGCTATTAACTTGACACATTGACAGAATCAGAGCATATGACATAATACACATATTCTGAAGTAACAGTTGTTTATAACTCTTACTTATTGTCATTAGTCAGTAAGTGTAATTCACCACCTTTCCTTCACCAGCCACTACATTTAGGAGGGATTAAGAAGGACACAGTTAGACTTTCTGTCAAACTCAGGGACGTACCTGACATTCAGGGACAGTTGAGTGGTATGGACAATACTCTAGCCATTGCAACTGTCCTGATTAGGGGACCTTCTCATGTTGTAGGTGTCTGTACTGGTTACTTGTTACAGGTCTTGTATACCTGACACGTCGATATGTCATATGTAGTAACATAAGCAACTATACTGCTGCTAGACTACTCTTTAATTTGCTTCGATATATATATTTCTGTACTATGCATGGCTGTAAGTATGTTCTGCCCTGGTACATCTGACAGTTCTACAGAGCAGGTTCCACTTTGGCCATTCAGACTGATGGCGGTCCTATAGACCCTATATGTAGAGCTATCACATGTGTCGAGGCAACACATACCCACAGCATACCTCTCAACGATCCCTGATTTTCAGGGCCGTCCCTGATTTTGAATCAAATTTTAACTCTGTCCCTCTTAATCCCTCCTAAAACTAGTGACATTTGGAGGAAAGGTGGTGAATTACACTTAATGAATAATGACAATAATTAAGAGTCACAAACTTCTTTTACTTCAGAAAATGTGTATTAATTCATATGCTCTGATTCTGTCAATGTTTCCAGTTAATAGCTCTAATATTTTAAATGTGTCCATGATTGTCCTTCTGTTTTCTTGACTTGTCCGTGATTCTGTTGAAATTTGTCCCCAGTTGGTTGAGAGGTCTGACCCACAGCCAGTAGTACACGGACAACCTCCACCGTTTGCATACATTAAGGTTATTCATGTAGCATTATAATTGATAATACTGTTTCCTATTACATGTAGCTGTTACTGATACAACAAATTGATGTCTGACACCACTACACACACTATATAGCCTCCATTCCCGAACTCACAGGCCTAGACCTCTCAATCAATTGGGGACAAATTTCAACAGAATCAGGGACAAGTCAGGAAAAAATCTGGGACAATCAGGAACACTTTTAAAATATTAGTGCTATTAACTTGAAACATTGACAGAATCAGAGCATATGAATTAATACACATTTTCTGAAGTAAAAGAAGTTTATAACTCTTAATTATTGTCATTATTCATTAAGTGTAATTCACCACCTTTCCTCCAAAAGTCACTAGTTTTAGGAGGGATTGAGAAGGACAGAGTTAAAATTTGAGTCAAAATCAGGGACGTCCGTGAAAATCAGGGACAGTTGAGGGGTATGCACAGGCCATGTGCCATAGCTGTCATTTTGAAAGACAGAACTGCCCAGACGGGTGTGTCCTTCAAAGGCGTATGGGTGTTTAACCTCTTCTATTATGCTATCTTCTACCTGAGGTGGTCAGCAACTTATGCACTTTCCGTCAGTAGCAGAACTCACATACCAATGGGTGTGACTGAACACCGTATCAGGAACAATGCATAACACCCTGCAGGACACATTTAGACAATTGGTTCTATTAACCAGACACATTCACAGTCACAGAACATATGTATTCATTCACATTTGTCGAGGAACATGCTGCTTATGACTCATACATGTTGTCATCTGTCATTACCTATATTCCACCACCTGTTCACCTAATATCAGTAGTTCTGGCAGTGTTTATTTGGATTTTGTTACATTCTGATACATAACTATGGACATCCATGTTAATCGGGTACACGGCACTGTGTAGGTCTCTATGTATTCCCCGATGGCTTACAAACTATCCAGTAGATGTGCTCTTCAGGTTTGGGAGGTGTAGGCATATGCTATGCCCTCATAGGAATATTAATGACTTCCACTGGGCGGGCCTACTACATCTACCAACCAGCACCTGCACACTTAAGCCCATTAATGCATACCCATGGTCCACCTACCTGGCACCCCTCTACAGCAGTCATGACAAATACTTACTGCAAGCGCAGCTGGGGTATGAACACACCCCTACACATTGCCCACTCTCCCCATCTCGGGACACATGTCGTACATTTTGTCAACACATGTATTATCACACTTGCACAACCTACTGTTCCATGTACACCTACATCCTGCTCGTATTAGTGTCGGCAGATTCTTTCATACCTGACTTTTTGGGGTCCTGCAAGGGACACTGTTATCCATGTTTAAAGTGTAGACCTTGCAGAACTCTCCCACTGGTCCTTTCCTACCGGTGTTTTGGACAGCGGCAGTGTATTGATCTGTATTGCCTGTCTGTATGTCTGTCTGGCCTAGCTGGGCGATATGGGGGGTACAACGTTTCTTTATTGGACCTCCCAGTCACAAATGCCAGGGCTGTAAATATGTTACCCCTAATTGCTGTGAAGTAACCTATTTATGTGAATGTGTATATCTACACTGACATATAGTTTGTTTTGTGTGTATGTGTATATATCACTACCTGTTGTTTGTGTAAATATATCTATATATATATATCTGTAGTATATCCTTGTGTGTGTATATATATATATATATAGATATATATGTATATATATATATATATATATATATATATATATATATATATATATCTATATCCATATTGTGTATGTAAATTATTATAGCTATGTGTATATATACGTTTTTATCTATATATACATCTGTGTGTCCGTTAACCTATACATTTCCCGGATATGGACACTTACACATGTGTATTGGTTTTATCCCTGCTTCAACAGCATACTATTGCCTTAGTCATTCTGACACCGACACTTCACTCCGGTGAACTTGTGCTCAGTATATTGCACATTATGCAGCGGACAGATGTCGCAAGTTTTTCATGTCTGGGGTGCCGCTTCTAACTGGGTTGTGATAGTGTCATTCCACCTATTCCTCGTATGTGCAGCCTATTATTCCTGCTACTGTGTTTGTTTCTGTACAAATTCATATTATTACTGTTGATAGGATGTGTGTTTGTGTTACTGTGACTGTACATCGACAAATTGTTGTCTTCGTGTAGTTGTGTCTTTCTGCTTTTCCCGGTTTGGGGTTGTCACAGCAGAACTCCATTCCGCTCATGGGTGGCATATACGTTTTATGTGCCAGGCTGCCAGAGCTGACGCACAATGGATGACAAAGATATGCCCACTGACACATGTCTCCACACAAATGACGCTCTATCTGAGAATCGCAACTACATACAACTGACCTCCATGGGCCGCTCCATTGCACCCAGTGCAACATACCCTATCACTCCTGTGTCCATACTCGCATATGCATGGTTTCTCCTGCACACCCGTGTTGCGTTTCCCTGCATAACAGACATTATACACCTGATATCACAGCCATGACAGACCTTTACACATTGCCCTCTCATGAGCGTTGGGGCCCTACACACATTTTGTACCATCTCGTGTATTCACAGGCTCACCATCCAATCATATTTGCACATACGTGCCTTTCCTGGTGTTATGGATTACGAACGATTTGCGGGTTACAAGTGTAGGTGGTTGCAACATGTCCTACATTTTGTCTGTTTACAATGTTAACATAGCACTTCAACGATGTTATGGCCACTGGTATAGCCCTGCCGCTGGTGTGGAGAGCGGTGCTCTACCCACACTTGTGCAACTTTATGTGACATACGCTGCGAGCACTTCATAATTCCTAACTTGCTCTGGATTCCCTTCACAACCCTTAGGTTTGCTTTCATCTTTCAGCATTCCTAACACACACACACACACACACACACACACACACATATATATATATATATATATATATATATATATATATATATATATATATATAAATATATATATATGTATATAGATAGATATGTAGCTATATTATTGCATATTTATGTTATGTCTGTGGATATTTCTCTATACACACATCTAACTATATATATATATATATATATATATATATATATATATATATACATATATATATGAAAGTTACAGCTGTAGAAGACAACATACATTTGCTATGCTAATAGCTGCGTGCACCCGTGCAGGCCCACTTGCATCTACTTATTCTGAGTTACATATGTTTACAGGCACGTTTTTAGGATTACATGTGCCTTATTCCTTATGACAGTACCACTTTGATGGAATCCGGTTAATGGACCCATGTGAACGCGGTCACCTTTACATGTATAAATGTTGGCTTTACAGCACAGAGGCACTCATTACACAATTAATATGTGCTATAGTCATACTTGCACCGGGAATGCCTTTACTTTGGGCAGATGCTGTAACCACTACACTACTGGTGTTCTGGCTCATTTATATGTATACCCATGGTTCATAGCTACTCTGACATATGCCTCACCGCTTCCCTTGCACAGCAGGCATCCATTCTCCTGCTGGGAAAACTGCAGTACTACAATTAGGACATTCCCTGTTTCCTACTGCTCTGGACCCATACTGCGAGTCTACTCACTCCAAGGATATTCATAACTCCTACGCTTATAGTCCTCGCACATATGCGTGTTTGATTGTCAGGGTTTTCATGTGATGGGCCGGGTTTAGGCTTGGTCAACTGGTACCTAGCACTGCCCTGGCACTGTTCAAAGATCAGACGTAGCACATGGACAGAGTTAGTCCAGAGTTTAACATTCTACCTGTGTTTACAGATGCAGGTGTTTGGGCACCTCTGACCACATTATTGGGTCAGCGCTACATAATTTAGGGTGGGGAGTGGTTCCACTACATAATGCAGGTTGGGTGGGTGGTTTCCCTTCCCATTTGACTATTTCATTCATGTGCACATACAATGAATATTATTCTGGACATCTGTTATGAAATCACTACAGGTATGCAATAGTCTAGTCAACAGCTAGGACAGTTGGTTGGTGTACTTCTGTGTACGTACCTCTCTGATACTCAGGGACTTGTGTCTACAGTGACAGGGACAAGGCTATGACAACTCAGGGACAATCACGGACACTTCTACCATACTAGTACTATTAACTTGGAACATGTTGACAGATTCATAATACTACCAATTGTCTGCAGTTAAATGCATCTAGTACTCTTCATTGTTGTAAGCAGTCATTCTCATTCAACACCTTTCCCCCAAAGGGCACTGGCTTTGTGAGTTTTTAAGGGTCTGGCCAGTTATTGTGTGAATGCTCTGACCACTGGTATCATTGACATTGTCATATGTACGGGTTGTGCTGTATTCCGGTGACTAGGGTTGGCACCTTTTCAAATGGCCAAGATGGGACATTTTCAGAACACACCAGGTTTTACAAGCTGACACATACCCATGGTCAGTACAATGGATAGAACTTTACTTATTTGCCTGCATAAAAGCCTATTGTTGTAGTGGTTTATTTGCTTATTCTGTTTTTTTGTAACATTTAGGTATTGTAGATACTGCAATAATTATTTTCTACTACTATTACATAACATATGGGACATAATTATGTCCTACAATCCCAGGACATTTGCCATTTGAAATGCCTTTTGTCAGGACACAACTGTCCAACAATGGACTATCCCTCGCAAAGTGGGACAGATGAGAACCCTATTGCGGACACCAGATTGTTTGGGCCAACACATAGCCACAGTCACTGCAGGTTTAGAACAGTCATTTGTTTCCTAGCTGTATGCCTTATACCTTTGGCACTTTTGTTGTTTGCCTGTTTCTTGTACGAATTATGTTTATTCTATCCTGACATGACCGCTTTAGGCAACTGTTACATGCAGTATGGTGCATAGTTATTCCCTATGGTCACAAGACATTTGGCATTGTACCATTGTTGGTCAGGTCACATCTACACACACATTAATTGTCCCTCACACAGTGGATCAGGGGTACCCTGTTTATGTCAGTGCCTTCATCACCCTTATACCATGTGCCACTATGCGAATGTGTGCAATATATTCTCCCGCTTATTCACGTTAGGACACGTGCGTCACGGGCAGGTGTTTGATCCTGAGTAGTAGGTTATGCGTGACCATTTAGGGCTGGACAGTGTCGTGCACCTCTAATGCACATTCCAACTTGTGTCCAGATATCTACAGGACTGGACTTCATGTCTTCCATTCTAATGTTTACACAGGTTACGTATCCCATGAGGGATATCCAAAAATTGGAACGATCCACAACAAGACAAATACCGAACATTTTTCTGGCGTTACAAAAATGTGCTGGGGGTTTTACATGCAAGGGATACAAAGTGTGAAATCCTGCAACTGCCTAGGTGACACTACCTACTACATATGCGTAGTGGTCACTATGTGCAGCAGTGGCTGCACCAAACCAGTAGGTCAAGTATGGCTGGATTTGTTGGACGTTCAGGTACAGGAGCGGGTTGTGTGATGTGGAAGGGATGCTGGCTAGTCCATTATGCATTCAGGTGTGTTGCATTTGTTATGGCCAGTTCCATCAGGACCAATCTGTGGGTATGTGCCGGTGACATGTCTATACATTTGTATCGCACATTTTAATATTCATTTGTTTGTGGGATTGTGTTCTACAGTATGGCCTTTCTGGTTGTATTGCAGCTGTTTATACATGTGTTTGTGTTTCTTTCAGCTTCACCCGCTGCTCCCTCATACACCTCCGGTGTACCTATTCTGCATATGACACAGTATCACCTTGGAGGATTGTACCATTACCCATCCCCCCACACACACAGATTCCTCACACCCCATACATCACTGCTTTGGTTGTTGGCCCATGACACGGCCAGAGTAACACATTGAATACCCTACATGTGTCAAGTACCTGTATGGTTGTGTGGACTACCCTGCCATGTTTGCTTTCCCCATGCTATACCTCACGCACATAGGTACACGCCCATACTTAACTTTCATTACATGGTTGGTATACCCGGGTACTACCCATTCAACTGTGACACATCCTGACAAGTTCGGCTTGAACCGCTGATTTCAGGATTTTGGCAGCATGTTCTACTCATTGGTAGGATGCCACCTTTTCCTATGTCCAGGATGGGATATATTCCGTACACATATCCAACTGTACTGGACAACACGTCCCCACAGTCGACGGTATGGATAATGCTGTTACTTTCAGCCTACATGTTTCCTTATTGTTGTAGCTGTTTATATGCTCCTTCTGTTTCGTTTACATGCTTATTCTATTTCCTATCACATTTGGTATGTGAAATACTGACATACCTTTTGTATGTGACTATTACATGTCTTGTGGGATATGATTCGGACATACGGTCGCTAGATATCTACATTTATCGTGTATTTTGTTATGGACACATCTGCCCAGCTGTGTACCCTCCCTCACATTATGGGTCAGCTGGTGACCCTCACCATTGGGCTGGACATACCTACTGGCGGCTTGCTAACATATGATGCATTTCACTTCCACTTGGTATACTATCTACACTGTATTGGACTACGGCCACACGGTCTTCCATGTCATTTGTTTGTGGGATAGCGACCCGTTATTCCCCACCGTGCATTTGTGTTTGCTTCTTCATTTGTGTTCACAGGAACTTTCTTGCATGCTTTGCGTACGTTTCAGTATCCACGGACACTGACAGATGTGATTACTATCTTGCAACTATATGCAAGCATTTTAGGTTGCACGGCAACAGCTGCCATTTCCATGCCTCCGTGCGGCACTTCGACACACCCTATGCACTCGCGCTCCTTTCCTGTTCACATGGCTGTGGCGGCAGCGCACCTTCATTAATATGCATTTGGCGCCACTGCGCCATCTTCACGCTGCACTGTCGGCACAAACCTACCGCCGTCCTTGCACTAAGTTATATGAATCCCGGGGACTGTCTTTTTCTGCTTAGTGAAAGGAGAATCAATCACTAAAACATTTTTATTTGTGCAATGATCAAATGTACTGGATGGCAGGTATTTAACTCTTGGGGAATCTTTGCTGAATGTGTCTCTGAAGGTGATATAGTATTGGACTTTCTCTGAGAATCAGTACTTATTGGTATAGGAAACTTTGGCAATGACTTCTTTTACAGACACATCATAAGATGTTTTGGTGCTTGTTGGAGAAGAGTGTAGCAATAGTTTGTGCGTTGCTCACAGTTCACATTTTTTGTAAGACTGAGGCCTCTCTTTATTTTTTAAATATTTCCAATTCTCAAAAATAAAATTGTGTGTTAAGTGAGAGTTCATTACCTGTGAGCATAAGGCAGTTACTACATAGCCTAAAGATACCAAGTGCTATGAGGCTGGTAACAGAAAGGAAACAAGCAGGCTGATCTTCTTTTATGGTATTGGATTATGCATTAAACAGGTAGGAAGATATGAAGTACAGGTAACCTCAAGCTTTAGAGTTTAATGAGATAAACTTTCAGTTTAATCTTCTAGTTCTCAGAAGTATGAGACACTCAGGGTCTTGCAAAGGCAGCTTGTAATAAAGGCAGGTAAACAGGTAAGACCAGCACTGATTGTTTTGGTGGGTACCCTGTATTCCAGATCTATGGAAAACAATGGGAAAGAAAAAGTATTTAAAAAGCTAAAAAAGAGTGTGGCTTATTGACAACTACAAAAGACATAGTGGAGCTGTATGGATTAAGGATTTCTTTATTTTTTACAGAAAACTATTCTGATATGTTACTTGCAGTGTGGTAACAAATGGTAACATAAAAACAGTCAACACTGCAATATAGTGTTTTCTTGATTTAGCCAGCTATATTAGCTGATAAAATCTGACAGCATATACTTACACAATGCTGAAGAAGCCAATATCTATATAGAAAAAGTCAGGAAACAAATTAATTTGTTAATGGAAGAAGATCAAGGTAATTTGAGTGAAAAGAAATAGAGTAGGAGTTAATGAGGCATTATCCATTTTAAAGGTTGCAATTACTCTTTAGTGCATTCTTACACACACTCATATTAACTGCTCCCCATGGTCTTAGGGCTTTATTTTTAACATGTATAACTGTATTTCCAGCTTAGCAATTATTTTTATGTTTTTTACATCGAACTTAGGTTTTCAGTTGTATATCTATAAACATGTTCATTTATATTAGGATTTGTTTTCAGACACGCAAACCTGATGAAGTATTTATTTGACATGAAAGCGATTTTGTTAAAATTTGTATATTTATTACTGCTTATTCTGGTAGATGTCTATTGGTAGATCTTTTGTTAGTCAGCCAGTCATTTCTTTAGTTAGCCTGCTTCTTAATTAATAAAGATTTTTTTCCAAAATGTTTTTATTAATTTTATAACACAATAACTTAACAGTATAATAACAAGAAAAAACAAATAAACTATATACAATATCCATAACTAAAAAAAAAAAAAAACAATATACATAGGAGAATACTTAATATTTATCTAGCAGATTGCACAATTTTTGTCTAAGCAATTAAATGATGAGTTCTGTTGTTAGTCCTTGCTTTTATGGTAGCAATCTCATTCTTACGCATGTATTTCACAAGATGAATAAACTCAGCTTTAAAGACAGGAGTAGACTGAGATTTCCAATTTTGAATAATACTTTTCTTTGCTATAAAGAGGATAGACCATAGTAAAAATATGGGTTTATATTGGAACATCGAATGTTTAACAGTTCAAATCACTAAAGGTCGAACCTTAGTGACTGAACTGTTAAAATATCGAATGTTCCAAAATAAATAAATAAATGGTGTAGGCTGGAGAGCAAGCCTCCCTACACCCCCCACACCTCCTTCTACTTAAATATACCAACTCCGAGGCCATAATACATTGAAGTAAATGGAAATATCCCCTTATGGAGATTTCCGTTTACTTCTTCAACATTCTGCAGTTACGCTATTCTTGTGCCGACAATGTCAGATTCGACAATGTCAGCTTTCGAGAATTCAATATAGACCCGTAAAAATGTTTGGTTTTTAGGAATGACTGCAGGAACATTGAAAAATACAAGTAAGTCAAAAATTATACAGTCGTCATTCCATAGATCTTTACAAAGATATTTAAAGTCTAACCGGAATGGGGAAATTATTTTGTAATCAAGAACCATATGTATCCATTCAGCATCAGGGTGTTCACATCTCCAGCATTTTGTTTCATCTTTTTCGTACATTATTGATAGTCTATATGGAGTGAAAAAAAATCTATGTAAAAATGTCTGTGTGTATACACCAGAACAGGGAAGATGCAGATTCCTTCACTGACTGTAAATTAAGTTTTGTTTTATTTTTCTGAGAATACTTGTCTATTAACTTCACTTGAATAATTCCAAAAAGAAACATCTGTTTTGCTAAAATTATTTCTGAGAATTTTATAAATAACAGATATGTATGAAGTGTTCTTGGGTGAGTTATTAATAACTGTTGAGATAAAATCCAAGATTTTTAAGTTACTCTTATTGTCTCTAATGAGGGTATGAGCTAAGTATGTATAAAATCCTTACAAGTTTGGATGTCCAGCCAATTGCAATTTTGAAAACTATATCTGCTGATCAAATAGTCCACAGAACTTATTTTATTAGCTAAGAGAAATTGATTCCAATATAATATGTCACCCTTCTTAAATTCTAACATTTTCTGAGTATCAAAAGATATCAAACATTCATTTGTGTAAGCAATAGGAAACATACTTATTAATAAATTCTTAATTAATTGATTAGATAACATAAGCTTTTTAAGCAGCAACATTTTGTTTATAAGAGGTGGGAGAACAAGTTTTGACCTTTCACTTTGAATGTATATTTTTTAAAATCCATATAAAGATGTTTGCATGTATTTGAGTGGGTCTACTTTCTTTGATCCAAATACCATTATTTTGAACAAAGAAAGTATGACCTTACTTTCACGAAAGTGCACTTCAACGAATTTGCACTTTCGTGAATTCCAGTTCAGTGAACTGGCAATCTAAATAAAACAGAGCACTACAGTGGGGATAAGGGAATATACCTGTTTCCCCACTGTAGTGCGATCTCTGAGTTAGTATATGTAATGTAGCTGGGGTGTGGGAGGTGCAGCCCCCAGCATGGGGGGTGCAGTAGGGCTTGACTCCATGCAAAATGGAGATTAAATTATTTTTTATTTTAATTGCCAGTTCACTGAACCAGAATTTATGAAAGTGCACTTTCGTGAAAGTAAGGTTGTACTTTCTTTGTTCAAAATAATGGTATTTCGATCAAAGAAAGTATATCCATTTGAGTACATAGTTCAAGCAATGTCCTATTAGTATTAAGAAGTAACGTTTTATGTATTGATTTCCAATATTTTGTATGAGAAGTATTATTCCAAAGCAACACTATGTTAATAAATGTGGAGTCCAAATAAAAAATCAATAGGAAACCCTATACCTCCTTCATCCCAGCTTATGATGTGCCAGAGAAGAAAATGTATTGTTTTTTTTTTGGGGGGGGTACAGAAGGAAGTTGAGCAATAAATTATTAATTTTCTGTTTAATTTTGACAGGTGGGGGAATTATTGGAGCTTGGCCAATGAATAAGATTTTAGGTAACAGTATAATTTTGATTAAAGTTCGTCTTCAAATGTGAAGAAGAGTCTGTTCCAACTGTCAGCTAGACTAGTAATTAGATGTGAGTGATTTGTTTTAATTAGATTCAATAATGATACATAGATATTTAATATACATGCCCTACCAGTTTATGTCTCTTTTTGGTCTAAGTTTCATAGTAAAATTTTTTATTCACTAGAAGTACTTGATTTTTGTTGTGATAGAATATTAGCCCAGATATGTTTGCAAAGAAGTCTATATTATGTAATAGGTGATCTACTGAATTTTCAATATTATTAGAAGTTATTAGTAGTCATCAGCAAACAATTGTATCTTGGGGGATAATTTGTCTGACATTTTATATCCTTTAACGCTGTCATTATTTCTAACATAATTTGCAAGAGGCTCAATAGTCAGAGCAAAAAGTAATGGGGAGAGGGTCATCCCAGTTTAGTATATCTTAATATTTCAAATGGGCTAGATATATAAGATCCAATCTTTACATAGGCTATGGACTATTCATATCGTTTTTTTAATTAATCCTATAAAGTTTGGGGAGAAATTGTATTTTTGCTGAGCTTTAAACAGACATGGCCAATTTAGTGAGTCAAAAGCTTTATCTATATCAAGGCTTAAAATAGAAAGCTCATTTTTTTCTTGTTTACTAAGTCTATTAAGGACAGTAATCTAATTACATTGTCTTGCACCTTTCTGTTTTTGATAAACCCAGTTTGGTCTTCATGAATTAATATTGAAAGAATATTATTTAATTTGCCTGCTAAGATAGACATGAATATCTTGTAATCAATGTTAAGCAAAGAAATTGGCCTGTATGATGTGCAAAGGTTAGGCTCTTTATTTGGTTTTAAGATGGGAGAGATGATAGAATATTACCATTAGAGATGGATTTTTACTGTAGTTTTAACTTCTTGGAATGCATTGACTCACATTGCTAAGATGTTATCAAGTAAGAGTTTGTAAAACTTTGGAATAAGGCCTTCTAGCCCTGGTGCCTTTTTGTCTTAATTTTTTTTATTTGTTTCTTTAATTCTTTAAAGGAAAAGGGGTTGTCTATGTTATTAATATTGTGTTTGGATAGCTAGTCTTGAATATTATTAGCAAGAAAGTTGTCTATACTTTTCTTATCACTTGTTGATGAGTTATTATTAATATTCTTGTAATTTTTTTTTAATTAAGATGTTTAGATCTGTAACTTTGACAGTCTGATTATTTCTAGTGTGTATTATTTCTTTTATATGACTTTTTTCATTTAAATATTTAGATCTAATTGCAATCCTGTGCATACTCTTGGGATTAATTGAGTAGGATTGTAATCTGATTTTTTCCAGATTTATTGATATTTTATGCTGCACAATATCCTGATATTCCTTGTTCATTTTACATATGTCACCTAATGCAGATTTGTCATTTGATGTAAGTTTTAGTTTTAGTTCATCAATTTCTATTTGTATGTCTACCAGTTTTTATCCCACTCTTTTCTTTTATTTATATACCAACTTTTGACTTTACCATATAAGACTACCTTTAAAGTGTCCCATAGGATAATATTTGAAACCTCTCCATTATTATTGGTGTCTAGGTAGGGTCTATATTAGATCAGCGAACGTTTAAAAAAGCGAACGCTGATTGATCGACCTTATGTAAGTGAAAGCTTACAATCTTGAACTGTCAGATCAGCGATTTTTTTCCTAGGGAAAAAAATAGTTTATCCAAAACACATACACACAACACAAGCACAGCAAACAAACAGAAATCCACACACATACACCTAAAATCTGCCACCTAACCCTACACTAAACTATGCACACATCACTAACTATCCACATACCTTAACCCAAACCCTAACCTAAGGTCCGTCACTATCGCACACTCACCTCACCCGCTCCCTAACTCTAACTCACCTAAATCCGCCCTAACCCTCATGTCCACAAAATCGCACACATACCTAACCCGAGCCCTAACCCTAACTCACCTAACCCACCCTAACCCTCACATCCACACAATCACACACTTACCTGAATCTGACCCGTAACTTTCCACCACAGCACTGAAAATACCAAAGCAACAGAAACAGACAAACAAATTCTTTTCCTAGGAAAAAATTAGAGTTTCTGTTGCTTCGATATTTTTAACTTTCGTTAAAATAAGGTTGATCAATCAGCGTTCACTTGTTTAAGCATTCACTGATCTACCAGATTATACCTCATACCATGCTTTTTGGCCCCAAAACGTGGACCAAACCACAAAAGGAGGGGGTGTATCGATATTCATCAAAGATACCCACACCTCCAGGTTGGTGGCAAAGCACGAAGCATCAGAGACTATCCATATGCAAATAACAGTGGGTAAAACTGCCTTCCAGTTTATAGCCTGCTACAGACCACCCTCCCAAACCCAGGAACCCCACTCGGCCTTCCTGAGAACACTGGAAAATATGAAGGTCTCTCCAAACACCATTATATTGGGCGACTTCAACTACCCAAACATAGACTGGGAGCATTACTCTAGCTCCAACACCCTAGCCCAAAGGTTCCTAGAATTTATAAACTCAAATGCTATGGAACAACTTGTTACCACTCCCACAAGAGGGGAAAACATACTGGACCTGATCATCACCAACATTGGGACTCTATGCTCCAGACCAGAAGTGTATCCCTCACTGGTAAGATCAGACCATAAACTAATCTCACTGGATATTCACATCCCGACCCCACCCCTGCCCAGAAAACCATAGTGAAAAACTTCTCTAAAGCAAATTTCACACTCCTCAAAACCGAGGTGGAATCCTTCAAAGCCCCCGGGCCTGTGGAAAATACAGCCCAGACCGCAGAATCCTTTATAAACACATTCTATGAACACCTTCAGGAATGCATGGATCATGCGATCCCAAATAAAACCAAGACCCAATCCTCCAAAGGCAGACGTCCTATCTGGTGGACCCCAGCCATAAATAAACTATACAATAGAAGGAGGAAGCTACTAAATGATAGAGCAAAATCCCAAACAGGGAAGGCATCACTGATCACTATTAGCAAAAAACTACGGGCACTCATAAAATTGTCTAAGGCCAGCTTCGAGAGAAAAATTGCACAGAACACTAAGGATAATCACAAGGCTTTCTTTAGTTATGTTAGGAACCTGGGTGGTAATTCCCAGATGTGCTCAGAATTAGTCCAAAATGACAAAAAATACACCAAACCGGCAGACATTGCCAACATCCTAGCTGACAGGTTCAGCGCAAACTCCCCCCCTCCCCACCAAAAGGGCAAATATCTATCCCAGCAGAGTGCTGCCCCCCTGACATCTCAAATGCTTGGGTAAGAGCCACCCTCTCAAAAGCAAAAAACACAGCATCAATGGGACCAGACGGTGTCCCGGGCTGCATCCTACATGAACTCCAAGAAGAGCTAAACCCAAACATAAAACTACTGTTCAATCTCAGCCTTACTACAGGATATGTGCCCAAAGAGTGGCGTACAGCAACAGTGGTCCCTCTCCATAAAGGTGGTGCCTCAACGGATCCTGGAAACTATCGCCCCATAAGCCTGACTAGCTTGGTCTGCAAAGCTATGGAAAGGATCATCATGGACCTCATAAATAAAGATATTGGGGACCTACAGACACTGGATCCTACCCAGTTCAGCTTTGTTAAGGGCAGATCCTACCTCTTAAACCTGGTTGATTTCTTTGAAACAGTCACCAAGGTCATTGACGAGGGGAAGGTGGTCCACACAGCCTACCTGGACCTCACAAAAGCCTTCGATACAATACCCCACTCTGGCATTATAGATAAGCTCACCAGCTTAAATATAAACCCCTATGTCACTAGATGGATTGCAAACTGGCTCAAGGACAGAACCCACATGGTTAGAATTGCTGGAGCCATGTCAGACTCCAAACCAGTTACAAGTGGTGTCCCACAAGGCTCAGACCTGGGACCTCTCTTGTTCGGTATATGTTTCTCGGAGGTACAGGCCAACATGGAAGGACTGTGGCTGACCAAGTTCGCAGATGACTACAAACTGGGTGCCATAATCGACTCTCCAGCCGACACAAGCATCCTGCAAAAGGGCCTCATAAAACAGACAACTGGTGCCAGAGCCATGGCCTCAAGCTAAATGCCAAAAAGTGTATAGTCATCCCCTTTGGCAAAAACAAAGTGCCCACAAATTACCACATAGGTGGTAATCCATTAAGTACAGAAGAAGTAATTAGGGACCTGGGGACCCAAGTTGATAGCAATCTCTCATTTGAGAACCACGTGGCCAAAGTGGTTAGAAAAACATTTTATATAGCCCACCTAATCATGAAGGGATTCACATCTAGATCAGGGAGGTCATCGTGCCTCTTTACTCATCCCTCATCAGGCCCATAATTGAGTACAATGCCCTTTGGGATGTACCTTACCAGACACCTGCAGCAACTGGAAAGACCCCAAAAGTACCTCACCAAGAGGATCAAAGGGCTCAAACAGATGCCATATGCTGCCCGGTTAAAGAAACTCCAGCTCTACTCAGTGGCATACCGCCTGTTCAGAGGTGATCTGTGCCTGACGTATAAAGCCATGTCCAACCCGGAATTAATGGACATGCTGCACCTCAGAAAATCCAAATCCCATCGAGCTACACGCTAGAGAGACTTGAACCTCAGCACTGAAATAAATAGGACATGCTGGAGGGACAGATTCATAACCCAGAGGCTCCCTTCACTCTGGAATAAAATCCCAGTCCAGGTTAGGCAGAGTCCCTCACTGACTCTCTTCAAGTGGAATCTTGAGTGGATGGGAGATCGTAGGTTTACCCCAGGTATCACTTCTGTGTCACTGTTAGACAGAGGCACAGTATACTAACCTCGAAAAAGGGCATAGCAAAATAAATTTAAAATGGGTGGCGAAGGCCAAACACATTCTGGCTAGGCTTATAAATGCCCTAGGGCAGATAGCCTAGTATGAACCTATAATATAGACCAGTCTAGGTAGAGCTTTATTTCATCTAGAAACCATCCTTTAAACCCTTGTACTGTTATTAGATAAGCAGGCAGCCTTTCGCAGAATTTTAAGGGGGTCAGTATTAAGTGTAACATTAAAGGTGATAGCACTGTGGTCAGACATCAGACATAGGGTATGATGTCAGCATTACATTATCCATTTTGTTCAGTAAAGAACTGGTTACAAAGACTTTGGGCAGGATTCACAAAGCCTCCGTGTAAGAGTTACAAGGCTTACACGGAGGCTGCAGGTAAACGGTGTGACGTCAGCATGTCATGCATATGCATGAGGTCATGCTGAATCACACCAAAGGCTTACACGGTCCGTGGAAGACAGTAGGGGCGTGTCCGTAGGCCGAGCCCTGCAAACAGACATGCCCCCAGAAGAGTAAAATTCCCAAAAGTAAACCCCCACGACAGAGTCCATGGAAATGTGAATAAACACAACACAACACATGCCCCCACAGACTATGAACATAAAATATATAAATGAACATGTTATATTTTTTTTAAATTGTAAAGATGTTTGCCCGTAAGTGCGCTTGTTTGCATGGGCGTGCTCATAGCTTAGCCACAGTTAGCAGTCAGTGGAAAAGCATATAAGAACTAAATATGCAAAGTAAGCCAAAAAGCAATAGCATAGCGGTAGAGATGTCAGCTGAAGAGCAGGCAGTCATGGTTCGAGTCCCCATAACATCAATTTTTATTTTTAGTGAAATAAGCACGAAACAAGTCCCTGACATATATGTACACATATAAAATTATATTTTATGTAAAATGTAATTAAATGGGCCATTTATTTTGAAGAAATGTGAGATAACAAAATAATAAAAAATGCCAGATGTGCCTATAGCTGAGCTACAGTTTAACAAGTTGAGTGCATCTGCCCGTAGGTGAGCAGTAGTTTAACAGGTGTAAAATGAGTGCCCGTAGGTGAGCAGTGGTTCAACAGGTGCAAAATGAGTGCCTGTAGGTGAGCAGTGGTTCAACAGGTGCAAAATGAGTGCCCGTAGGTGAGCAGTGGTTTAACATGCTGAAACTGTGTGCCCCTAGCTGAGCTGAGCGTAAGATGCGTGTTGACAGCCAAATGAAGCATAAACCAGCGTATCCCATTTGCGCAGAGCTGCACTGCGCCAACAAGCTAACCGACGGGAATAGTCAGAGCAAAAAGTAATGGGAGAGGGTCATCCCAGTTTAGTATATCTTAATATTTCAAATGGGCTAGATATATAAGATCCAATCTTTACATAGGCTATGGACTATTCATATCGTTTTTTTAATTAATCCTATAAAGTTTGGGGAGAAATTGTATTTTGCTGAGCTTTAAACAGACATAGCCAATTTAGTGAGTCAAAAGCTTTATCTATATCAAGGCTTAAAATAGAAAGCTCATTTTTTTCTTGTTTGCTCAGTCTAGTAAGGACAGTAATCTAATTACATTGTATTGTACCTTTCTGTTTTTGATAAACCCAGTTTGGTCTTCATGAATTTATATTGAAAGAATATTATTTAATCTGCCAGCTAAGATAGACATGAATATCTTGTAATCAATGTGAAGCAAAGAAATTGGCCTGTATGATGTGCAAAGGTTAGGCTCTTTATTTGGTTTTAAGATGGGAGAGATGATAGAATATTACCATTAGAGATGGATTTACTGTAGTTTTAACTTCTTGGAATGCATTGACTCACATTGCTAAGATGTTATCAAGTAAGAGTTTGTAAACTTTGGAATAAGGCCTTCTAGCCCTGGTGCCTTTTTGTCTTAATTTTTTATTTGTTTCTTTAATTCTTTAAAGGAAAAGGGTTGTCTATGTTATTAATATTGTGTTTGGATAGCTAGTCTTGAATATTATTAGCAAGAAAGTTGTCTATACTTTTCTTATCACTTGTTGATGAGTTATTATTAATATTCTTGTAATTTTTTTTTAATTAAGATGTTTAGATCTGTAACTTTGACAGTCTGATTATTTCTAGTGTGTATTATTTCTTTTATATGACTTTTTTCATTTAAATATTTAGATCTAATTGCAATCCTGTGCATACTCTTGGGATTAATTGAGTAGGATTGTAATCTGATTTTTTCCAGATTTATTGATATTTTATGCTGCACAATATCCTGATATTCCTTGTTCATTTTACATATGTCACCTAATGCAGATTTGTCATTTGATGTAAGTTTTAGTTTTAGTTCATCAATTTCTATTTGTATGTCTACCAGTTTTTATCCCACTCTTTTCTTTTATTTATATACCAACTTTTGACTTTACCATATAAGACTACCTTTAAAGTGTCCCATAGGATAATATTTGAAACCTCTCCATTATTATTGGTGTCTAGGTAGGGTCTATATTAGATCAGCGAACGTTTAAAAAAGCGAACGCTGATTGATCGACCTTATGTAAGTGAAAGCTTACAATCTTGAACTGTCAGATCAGCGATTTTTTCCTAGGGAAAAAATAGTTTATCAAAACACATACACACAACACAAGCACAGCAAACAAACAGAAATCCACACATACACCTAAAATCTGCCACCTAACCCTACACTAAACTATGCACACATCACTAACTATCCACATACCTTAACCCAAACCCTAACCTAAGGTCCGTCACTATCGCACACTCACCTCACCCGCTCCCTAACTCTAACTCACCTAAATCGCCCCTAACCCTCATGTCCACAAAATCGACACATACCTAACCCGAGCCCTAACCCTAACTCACCTAACCCACCCTAACCCTCACATCCACACAATCACACACTTACCTGAATCTGACCCGTAACTTTCCACCACAGCACTGAAAATACCAAAGCAACAGAAACAGACAAACAAATTCTTTTCCTAGGAAAAAATTAGAGTTTCTGTTGCTTCGATATTTTTAACTTTCGTTAAAATAAGGTTGATCAATCAGCGTTCACTTGTTTAAGCATTCACTGATCTACCAGATTATACCTCATACCATGCTTTTTGGCCCCAAAACGTGGACCAAACCACAAAAGGAGGGGGTGTATCGATATTCATCAAAGATACCCACACCTCCAGGTTGGTGGCAAAGCACGAAGCATCAGAGACTATCCATATGCAAATAACAGTGGGTAAAACTGCCTTCCAGTTTATAGCCTGCTACAGACCACCCTCCCAAACCCAGGAACCCCACTCGGCCTTCCTGAGAACACTGGAAAATATGAAGGTCTCTCCAAACACCATTATATTGGGACTTCAACTACCCAAACATAGACTGGGAGCATTACTCTAGCTCCAACACCCTAGCCCAAAGGTTCCTAGAATTTATAAACTCAAATGCTATGGAACAACTTGTTACCACTCCCACAAGAGGGGAAAACATACTGGACCTGATCATCACCAACATTGGGACTCTATGCTCCAGACCAGAAGTGTATCCCTCACTGGTAAGATCAGACCATAAACTAATCTCACTGGATATTCACATCCCGACCCCACCCCCTGCCCAGAAAACCATAGTGAAAAACTTCTAAAGCAAATTTCACACTCCTCAAAACCGAGGTGGAATCCTTCAAAGCCCCCGGGCCTGTGGAAAATACAGCCCAGACCGCAGAATCCTTTATAAACACATTCTATGAACACCTTCAGGAATGCATGGATCATGCGATCCCAAATAAAACCAAGACCCAATCCTCCAAAGGCAGACGTCCTATCTGGTGGACCCCAGCCATAAATAAACTATACAATAGAAGGAGGAAGCTACTAAATGATAGAGCAAAATCCCAAACAGGGAAGGCATCACTGATCACTATTAGCAAAAAACTACGGGCACTCATAAAATTGTCTAAGGCCAGCTTGGAGAAAAATTGCACAGAACACTAAGGATAATCACAAGGCTTTCTTTAGTTATGTTAGGAACCTGGGTGGTAATTCCCAGATGTGCTCAGAATTAGTCCAAAATGACAAAAAATACACCAAACCGGCAGACATTGCCAACATCCTAGCTGACAGGTTCAGCAAACTCCCCCTCCCCCACCAAAGGGCAAATATCTATCCCAGCAGAGTGCTGCCCCCCTGACATCTCAAATGCTTGGGTAAGAGCCACCCTCTCAAAAGCAAAAAACACAGCATCAATGGGACCAGGCGGTGTCCCGGCTGCATCCTACATGAACTCCAAGAAGAGCTAAACCCAAACATAAAACTACTGTTCAATCTCAGCCTTACTACAGGATATGTGCCCAAAGAGTGGCGTACAGCAACAGTGGTCCCTCTCCATAAAGGTGGTGCCTCAGCGGATCCTGGAAACTATAAGCCCCATAAGCCTGACTAGCTTGGTCTGCAAAGCTATGGAAAGGATCATCATGGACCTCATAAATAAAGATATTGGGGACCTACAGACACTGGATCCTACCCAGTTCAGCTTTGTTAAGGGCAGATCCTACCTCTTAAACCTGGTTGATTTCTTTGAAACATTCACCAAGGTCATTGACGAAGGGAAGGTGGTCCACACAGCCTACCTGGACCTCACAAAAGCCTTGATACAATACCCCCACTCTGGCATTATAGATAAGCTCACCAGCTTAAATATAAACCCCTATGTCACTAGATGGATTGCAAACTGGCTCAAGGGACAGAACCCACATGGTTAGAATTGCTGGAGCCATGACAGACTCCAAACCAGTTACAAGTGGTGTCCCACAAGGCCCAGACCTGGGACCTCTCTTGTTAGGTATATGTTTCTCGGAGGTACAGGCCAACATGGAAGGACTGTGGCTGACCAAGTTAGCAGATGACTACAAACTGGGTGCCATAATCGACTCTCCAGCCGACACAAGCATCCTGCAAAAGGGCCTCATAAAACAGACAACTGGTGCCAGAGCCATGGCTCAAGCTAAATGCCAAAAGTGTATAGTCATCCCTTTGGCAAAACAAAGTGCCCACAAATTACCACATAGGTGGTAATCCATTAAGTACAGAAGAAGTAATTAGGGACCTGGGGACCCAAGTTGATAGCAATCTCTCATTTGAGAACCACGTGGCCAAAGTGGTTAGAAAAACATTTTATATAGCCCACCTAATCATGAAGGGATTCACATCTAGATCAGGGAGGTCATCGTGCCTCTTTACTCATCCCTCATCAGGCCCATAATTGAGTACAATGCCTTTTGGGATGTACCTTACCAGACACCTGCAGCAACTGGAAAGACCCCAAAAAGTACCTCACCAAGAGGATCAAAGGGCTCAAACAGATGCCATATGCTGCCCGGTTAAAGAAACTCCAGCTCTACTCAGTGGCATACCGCCTGTTCAGAGGTGATCTGTGCCTGACGTATAAAGCCATGTCCAACCCGGAATTAATGGACATGCTGCACCTCAGAAAATCCAAATCCCATCGAGCTACGCTAGAGAGACTTGAACCTCAGCACTGAAATAAATAGGACATGCTGGAGGGACAGATTCATAACCCAGAGGCTCCCTTCACTCTGGAATAAAATCCCAGTCCAGGTTAGGCAGAGTCCCTCACTGACTCTCTTCAAGTGGAATCTTGAGTGGATGGGAGATCGTAGGTTTACCCCAGGTATCACTTCTGTGTCACTGTTAGACAGAGGCACAGTATACTAACCTCGAAAAAGGGCATAGCAAAATAAATTTAAAATGGGTGGCGAAGGCCAAACACATTCTGGCTAGGCTTATAAATGCCCTAGGGCAGATAGCCTAGTATGAACCTATAATATAGACCAGTCTAGGTAGAGCTTTATTTCATCTAGAAACCATCCTTTAAACCCTTGTACTGTTATTAGATAAGCAGGCAGCCTTTCGCAGAATTTTAAGGGGGTCAGTATTAAGTGTAACATTAAAGGTGATAGCACTGTGGTCAGACATCAGACATAGGGTATGATGTCAGCATTACATTATCCATTTTGTTCAGTAAAGAACTGGTTACAAAGACTTTGGGCAGGATTCACAAAGCCTCCGTGTAAGAGTTACAAGGCTTACACGGAGGCTGCAGGTAAACGGTGTGACGTCAGCATGTCATGCATATGCATGAGGTCATGCTGAATCACACCAAAGGCTTACACGGTCCGTGGAAGACAGTAGGGGCGTGTCCGTAGGCCGAGCCCTGCAAACAGACATGCCCCCAGAAGAGTAAAATTCCCAAAAGTAAACCCCCACGACAGAGTCCATGGAAATGTGAATAAACACAACACAACACATGCCCCCACAGACTATGAACATAAAATATATAAATGAACATGTTATATTTTTTTTAAATTGTAAAGATGTTTGCCCGTAAGTGCGCTTGTTTGCATGGGCGTGCTCATAGCTTAGCCACAGTTAGCAGTCAGTGGAAAAGCATATAAGAACTAAATATGCAAAGTAAGCCAAAAGCAATAGCATAGCGGTAGAGATGTCAGCTGAAGAGCAGGCAGTCATGGTTCGAGTCCCCATAACATCAATTTTTATTTTTAGTGAAATAAGCACGAAACAAGTCCCTGACATATATGTACACATATAAAATTATATTTTATGTAAAATGTAATTAAATGGGCCATTTATTTTGAAGAAATGTGAGATAACAAAATAATAAAAAATGCCAGATGTGCCTATAGCTGAGCTACAGTTTAACAAGTTGAGTGCATCTGCCCGTAGGTGAGCAGTAGTTTAACAGGTGTAAAATGAGTGCCCGTAGGTGAGCAGTGGTTCAACAGGTGCAAAATGAGTGCCTGTAGGTGAGCAGTGGTTCAACAGGTGCAAAATGAGTGCCCGTAGGTGAGCAGTGGTTTAACATGCTGAAACTGTGTGCCCCTAGCTGAGCTGAGCGTAAGATGCGTGTTGACAGCCAAATGAAGCATAAACCAGCGTATCCCATTTGCGCAGAGCTGCGCACTGCGCCAACAAGCTAACTGACGGGCAACGTTGAGCAAGCTATAACAAACCTGCCTTTACACAGGCACACCTCCTAGCCTGTGTAGACAGTCATAAAATATAAAAAGCAGTGGCCAGGTTCGAACCCAGGATACCATGCACCATAGTCAAGGTACTGAACCACTAAGCCATGACAGCTGTACTGAGAAATGCAGTAATAGCAAATATATAGGAATGAATAGAAAGAGGAGCATGACAAAGCAGGTTTTGTGAAGCTGATACAATTCCAAAATGGCCAATCACAGATAAGTGCTGGAAAAACGGCATATATAAGCCCCATAGGTGGGAATACACAGCATAACCAATTGTAGAACCAACTTGCAGCCAGAATGTCAGGTGTAGGTGAGGGTAGCTGCTTTCGAGCACAGAGGTGGGGCATTGAGGAGTCCAAATATATGGTTTGGCTCCTTGTCCACAATCATGAGGCCCAACTCATGCAGGGCCAGGTCTTGTGGGGAGCATATAGGGCTAAGGCGTGGGACCGGTTGGCTCATGATCTTACCAGTGCCACAGGGATTCCAAGGACTGGTGAGCAGGTCCGTCACCACCATACGGACCTGAAGAGATGGAAGCAGGGCAAACTGAACCGTTGGATCCAGGAGGCCCAGGAAATGCCCAACGCCCCACTACTGAGTAAGTTACATCTAATTATTTATGTAAGAAATTAACCTAGCTGATATTATGGAGATGTGTATTCCAATATTACTTTATTTATATTACAGCTGCAGGTGTCCGTTCTGCGAACCTTAGAGCCTATGGCGATAGGCTGGTGCGGTTGTGCCGCCAGGCAGGTCAGTAATCCTCTCCCTGTAACTGTAAATAAATATAAAAGTATGACAGTTAGCAAAAGTGTGCAGTGTAGTCACTAAGTAATAAAATGTGCAAGTAACAGTGTAAGAGGGTTTGCAAGTATTGCTTGATTACAAAAGTGTGTTGCAGTCTGTAATCCAAACAGAAAAATGAAAATGTCTAAAATAAAGTCTGAAATAAAGATGTCCCACCTGTAATATAATAGTACACAACCTGCAACAGGCTGAAAAGTACAGCTGCAGAAGCTGAGTAAGACACATGTGTGAAATATATCCCTGTTGAAATACTGAAACATGACAGAAGTGAGACTGTTGGAAAGGATTGTAATAACTACAGGTAAAACATGTCAGTAAAGCCTAGAAGTAAGTACCATCCTGAATTGTAAAAATAAAACAAGTGAGAGAGTGTGAGAAAGAGTTATGAATCCACCAATAAAGTAGTAATAACTCCTAAATAAAGTATACTGCAGTCAGTACAGAATGAAATGAATGTGACAGGCAGAACCAAACTGCAAAATGTGTTCAAAATGTTCCTGCAGCTGGAATGGGTATCCCAAAATCTGGATATGTTCTTCTCAGTCTGCAATATGCAGATAGTATGGTTGTCTGAAATACCAAACATCCACAGTTGTCTATAGCTATATAAAGCAAATGTAGCAGGATGATGTAGCTGAACAGAGCCAGATATGAATGTGTATGAATAAAAATGAAAATGTATATTGATGTAGCAGTAACATTCCTATCACCAACTTGAAGTAGTTATCACATAGAAAACTGTAGGTAGAACTGTAGTGTGTATATATCTGCAGCTATTAGAAATGTACAGCATATGTATTGGTATTTGAAGGTGTTAATTAAATTTTCTTCACCCTACCCTATAACCACATATAATCCATTCCACGTGAAATTGGTATGTGCAATCACAATTAACACCCCTGGACATTTGTCCTGTTGGGTCATACATATTTGCATGTACGTTGATGCATCTGCCCTGTTCATACATCCAAACCTGATGGCCTGTTGCCATCAATCAACCCTGTATGTTGTTGGACTGTGTATTGCTGTTCAAATTATGCATGTGTTATGCTTGCTGTTCAATGGTTTGAATATCTGTGTGTTTGGTTAATGGGAATACTAATGCATGCTGTTACAACTAATTGTGAATGGTATTGTATGTTACTAACCCAAACTGTCATGACATAATGCAAAACATAGGACGACAGGGAAGGCGGGTTCCAGCGGACCCACCTCGCCCACCTCAGCTGGCGAGTGCACCTGGCAGTAGTGCCCAGTCGGGACCCTCCTCCGGTGGCCCTGTGCCACCTGTGGGTGGAAGCGCTGCATAGGATGGGGCTCGTCCCCCCTCTGCAAGTGTGGCCGGAGGAAAACCACCACACACCCTCCGTAGCGTCTGGACTGTGGTGCGTAGGGAGATCCAGGAAGCTGTTCTTGGGCCCCTACGCCAGCTTGAGACACAGGTGGCACAACTAACGGGCATACCTGCTGCCCGGCCTACACAGCCCCCAGCACAGCCCTGTCCTGGGCAGTGAAGGCACAGTGGCAACTGCCCATGGGTGGGGATATCAGTTCCACTGTTGCCATCTGTGGGCTCATGGGCTCTAGATATCCAAACATCCGTCCCCGTCAATTGTGTAACCCCCCCCACATGTGTCATACACTGCCCCTGTATGCGTCTTGTTTGTCTTGTCTGTTGCCCTACCCAACCTGCCTCCCCAGCTATACTGACTTCCTTTACCTGACATTCCACTCTCACCTGAAAAAAAAAAAAAGGGCACTCTGTACCCACAAAAAATTACGCCCCATACATAGCTTCCCATTTTGCACATGCCTGCTGGACATGGAAACTGTCAATTACAATTGGCTGTACAACAAGTATTATTGTTGTCCTTACTCTTCTCTCAGGGGTGGAAGGTTTCAAATGTCACACCAAATTACAAACATATGCACATCTGTTGCTGATGAAGAAATGGACAGGTATGGGCCTTACCTACATCCCTCCTGCAAAACCCAAGCTTGTTTCCCTACTGTCTTACCCTCTTTGTGACCCCTTTTTCACCACTTTCCTGTCTCCCCATTTTCATTTCTTTCAAAGAAAATAGCGCGGGTGTGCGCAAGAGTAAGCACTTTTAAGCGGTCGCAAGTGGGTGTGCGCAGAGCTGAATGCCAGTGCGCATGCAGGAGCTCCGCGCAAACCAGCGCTAACCCGGTTACAACTGCTTAAAAGTGCCTTAGTCACTGTGAATGACAGGTCCTGTAGTTTGTTCAAAAGCAAAGTAAAATCCCACTGTCAGTCTCGAACCGAGGACCTTGGAAACAGTAATCTACATGACTTACCACTAAGCCATGACTGTTATATAAGAACATTGTGCTACAATAAATATATCATGTAATATTAGGAATGAATGTAAAGGGAGTATAGGATGTGTAGTACACAAAGCATGTCATGTATATTTGGTGTCAAATCTAGTGGATTTCTATAATAGTAGTTTGCGAGCAGAAACAGCCATGCTAGTTGGTAGCTAGTAGGTAATAATGTCACTGTAGCACCTTGCAAGCCACACACATACTCACAGCAGGATAATCACTGCCCATACCCCACAACCTCTTACAGGAACACATCCGGACCAAGTAATAAAATAGGTGGAGCAAAGGGACAAAAACAGGGACACATTCCAAATAATGTTACAACAAACTTAGACAGTTCAGAGAGTAACAGGTTCTGCATTTTGTTGGATGTTTGGAAGGGTATGAATTCTGAAACTTAAATGTTTATCACTATAGTCTGACTTGAGCCCAGAGTGATTTGCCAGAAAGAGCTGTTCATGAGATATTGACCAAAATATGAGGCAGAAATGTGGACAACCTGCAAATATCTGTACACTTGAGGGGTCTGACACTGCCATATTTGAATAGTTAAGAGCCTAGACATAGCAACAGTGACTGAGTTACAGGGATGCCCCACAGACTTCATGTGAAATGTACAAACAGTAGGCAGAATGGTGTTACAACACATGCAATGGTAACTATGAAGTCCTGAAAGTATGCACCACTTGCACGACAGAAATAGTGTAGTAATACATATGCTCATGCTATCCCACAGTCACAACTGCAGAATACCAGACAATTTAATGGGTGTACCCCACTGATATGTACCATTCGATTAGGCAGATAAAAGATGCACCTGAGAGTCTCTGGGGCCTGCTTAGCAGCATACTCAAATACCCTAATAGATGTCAAGGCCCACACCATGGCCAGACCACACTGCATGCAGTAACACCCTAGCAGATATAGCAAGCATTCCAAGGTGTGAATGTACATGGAAAATAGGAAAGCCACAGCAACACACTATAGTCAAGACACCTAGCAGGCATACAAGTAGTGAATATAAAGGGCAAATATTGAAGCCATAGCAACAAAGTGCAAGAGCCACTGCTATACGCCAGTTACACCACATGTCCCACAGGAAATCACACACACCCACATTAACCGTAGTAGTAGTTTTAGGTGTCAGTGTACATACACACTTAGTACAGGAAACTGGAGAAATGAATGGAGAAATGTTAATCTACAACACAGCCAGAAATATGAGAGAGATACTAACCTTTACACTCACAGAACAGTGTCCACAGCATACCAGCATGGTCCCTGCCCTTAAAACCTGAAAGGGCTACGCCTATCTCACATACCTCTTTATAGCACTGTCCTGAAATCACAGTGAGAACTGCAATCAGTACACAACTGGCTGCATGCAATTAGCAAATGCTGGCTAACAATTGGTGCAGAGGCCATCACATGGACATATGCAGATACCTACAAAAGCATGCTGTACTCCCAGTCCACACATACAATACTTTCATTGCACCCTGTGGAGGTAGGGAGAGACAGAGAGAGAGAGAGAGAGAGAGAGAGAGAGAGAGAGAGAGGGGGAGAGACAGAGAAAAAAATAAAATTAAACATACACAAACAAAACCGGTCAGCAACAACCACTTGAAAGCTGACAACTGGGCAAGTGGAGCAGCAGGACACAAAACCAGACAGCAGCACAAGCAGCCATGACAAACACAGGTAATGTAAAAGTAATACTATAAAAGTCTACATACTGTGAACCCTCCATATGTGTCATTGGTCTGTATCCATATGTATATGAAGATGTGCAAAGGGCAGGGGACATACAGCAACTATCAGTGAAGGCTGTACATACATATGTATGTGAGAGTATCTATGTGCACATATCAATGTAGGCTGAATGTAGGTTGTAGTGCAATGTACAAAGTAGGTTTCACAGTTATATATGTTTAGCAGTATGTTAGTGTGTATACAGTTTTGTAAACAAACATGTTGATATACCTATCATATGGATACGTATGTATATATATATATATATATATATATATATATATAATATATATGTATACATACATAGAGAGAGATGTAGGAATACATAGACAGATGTAGATAGATAGAATATGTACAAACATATATATGTAATACACACATACAGATATAGATATATGTAGATACATATACATAGACAGACAGATCTGACTATCTACAGGTATGACTGTATATGACGATCTCACACTCCCCCTGTCCCACCCCCTCTGTCACTCTCACCCCCTCTCTGTCACACCCCCCTCTCTCCATATTTATAGCAATTTATGTACATCAATATATATATGTGTATATGTATACAGACATATATATATATATATATATATATATATATATATATATATATATATATACATATACATATAGATATATCTACATACATATATAGAGAGAGAGATGTATATATATTCTGAGTGAGGCACATGTGTACAGATGTATTGCAACAGGTGCCTGGTGACAAAGGCATGGAGTGAACATCAGTGTCAAAACTGGAGTACCATACCCCATTTCAAATCACCTACACCAGTAACCACCAGACATGTGATTGGCTGCCCACCACTGCATGTGTCAGGGGTGAACAGGGTCATAAATGTGTACAATAGTCCCCCCAATGATATTCACAGTGGCACACTATTCCTGGAATACCTGCACATGGCATGTGTCAGCAGACATGGTGTGTCAGCTATGGACATGTAGGTCAGTGTACCCCTCCACACCACATAATGGCTGCCACGGTATGTACCTCACATAACAGCTACAGATATGGAGAAGGACACAGTGACATGTACAACACAGTGACAATGCACTCAAACACATTACCAATGCACAGTGACTGACAACACCACAGAGTACACACATACTACCCACATAGAGGTTACAACACCTGGATCTACATACATAAGTCACACCCATGACAGATGTCCAGCAACCATAGTAACACCTCACACCATCCACAACCTAAATGACTGCTGTGTGTCATCCGTAACACTGCAATAGAGAGCACATGGTGGAGGTACAGATTCCTACCCACAGATAAGACATACCCTGCAATAAACCACACAGCGTTAAGAATCACGACTCCTCATGAGTACATGTCACACATACCCCTGCTGAATGTTAGTCAGATAGGTAATATGCCATATGAGTCACCCTATGTAACTGTTTGACAGCAGCAGGTACCATCACATCACATGTGTCACAATGGTCAGGGTAGCAGAACAGTATGCTGCTGTAGTCCCAGGGGCAATAGCATATTGTATTGTATTGTATTGTAATGTATTGTATTGTGTTGTATTGTATTGGTATGTAGAGGTGCCTCCTTCGTGTAGTGGAACCACTGCTGCTGTGTGCCAGTGTACAGGTACATATCCTGTAGTCAGGCTAGTGTTACATAGCACTTCTATATGTGTGTTTAGCTCCTCTTGGAGTTCATGTAGCATGCAACCGGGGATACCATCAGGTCCCATTCATGTTGCGTATCCTGCTTTCCTGAGGGCGGCTCTCACCTGGACATCTGTGATGACAGGGAGGTTACAGTCAGCTGGGATAACTATGTCTTATTTTGGGGGAGAGGGAGGGGGGAAACCTGCACTGAACCTGTCTGCCACAATGTTGCCAATATCTGTGGGTTCAGGGAATTATTTGTTGTTGTGTACTAACTATGAGCATAGTGGAGGGTTTCTGACCAGGTTGCTAGCATAACTGAAGAAGGCCTTGTGGTTATCTGTAGTGTCCCTGTTGATTTCTCTCTCAAAATTGCCCATGGATGTTTGTATGTGAGAAAATAGCTCCTTACTAGTGCTGATCAGACATGCCTTCCCTTTATGGAATTATGCTCTGTCTTGCAGTATCTTCCATCTTTTGTTATACAATCTGTCTATGGCTGGGGTCCACCAGACAGGATGCTGTCCCTTTGTGGAGAGTGTCTTGGTCTTATATGGGATTGCATGATCCATGCATTCTCGGAGATGTCCGTAGAAATAATTTGTGAAGGGGTCAGCATTGTGGGTTGTGTCTTCCACTGGCCCAGTGGGCTGAAAGGATACCATGTCACTGTTACAAAGTGTAAAGTTTGCATTTGAAATGTTATTCACTATAGTCATTTGTACTGGTGGTGGAGGTGGTATATGTATATCCAGGGCAATTAGTTTGTGGTCAACTCACAGTAGTTGATGATGTACCCCATACAGTACCTCAATACAAACCCCCAGAGTGAGTAGGTGCTTTGGACCTGAATCAGTGTTCTGACTGCTGGGGATTAGTAGAATGTCATATGGAGTGTGCCAGGTACTGTTGCACAGTTGTTGGCTGAGCACTGATACCTGGCCATTTACATGTGTATCCACCAATAGACAGACAGATGCTATATATGTGAGATATGTTGTATCACTACAGTCGAGTAGCATGTGTAGTATGTGTGCCAAATTATGCTGACATATTTAGCTGAATCATGTTATTTCCTTTTTCAGGACCATGGCTCACCAGTGCAATCCAGCTTACTCAGCAGCTGAGGATGAGGAGATACACCAGAGCCTGGTGCGGGATTATGCAATACTCTTTTCCCACAACAGCCAGAATCAGCAGGAGAGGGCTGCACTGTGGCAAGACCTGGTCCATCGGGTAAATGACATAGGCACGCATAACAGGACATATGAGCAGGTACGACATCACTGCAGTGATTTAATCAATAATGTCCATCAGCGTGCATCGGATATCCACAGGCAACAGGTTGCCACAGGTGGTGGGGTGGCTACACATCCCCCACTCACCAGACTGGAGGGACTACACATAAGTGTTGTGGCTCCAGCCCGCCAACAACAACAGCAGCAGCAGACATGCAATATGATGGAGGCTGGAGCAACGCAGCAGCAAGACTACGTGCATGCAGGTAATATGCCATATGTATAGTTGACTGTTGTGTACACTGGTAGTTAATGCATGTGTGAGGTGTGTCCTTGGTTTGTAGCTGTCATCATAGTATTTAATGTGCAAGTGTGATATTCTCAATATCAGCAGCTGACCTGTGAAAGGCGAATGTTGTACTACTGACCTGTATCATACTCAGTAACAATGGCACAGTTGTGCCCACTGACATTAGTTTCCTCACTTCTGCAGGTCCCTCCGGTGTAACAGCAATGCAGCCTATCCATGCTGGTGAGTGTGTATTAACATTACCTTTAATAGTCTTGATAGTAATAGTAATATTAGGCTCACTGAGTAGTGCTCTGTGTATGCATGCAGGTGTGTCTGTGTCTGTGTGTTGATATCTCGCATACTGAGTAGTGTGTAACTGTGTGCAACTGTGTGCAACTGTGTGCATGTGTGCAACTGTGTGCATGTGTGCATCTGTGCATGTGTGCATGTGTGGACCTGTGCATGTGTGGATGTGTGCAACACTGGTAATATTGTGTACATTGTAAACTGTGTTTCCTGTTTCCCTCCCACAGGTTCTGGTGCTGCTCTGGTGTCATGCAGCAGGGAACCTGAATCAGGTGCCATGGGTACTGATAATGATGAAATCTGTGTAATGGCACAGGAAGGTATGCCAGGGTCCGTCATTGGTCAGTCAGTTGACAATACACAGCTGTCAACCCCATCAATGGGCACAGTTATCCTGCCAATACACCCTTTTTCACCAGCGTCCCTAGGTGATGGACAGGATACAGTGGGCATTGACCAGAGTAATATGGTATCTGTGGCACATGCATCCCCACACAGCAGCCATGGGCAAGGCCCTGAGATGGTACCACACAGACAGATGTCCAGGGGGTTCTCGTGGGAGCATCCATGAGCGTACTGCCCCTGGCAGACGTGCCCAGAGAGGTCTTACAACCTCAGCTATGTTTTGGGCTATCATGCAGGCACAGTCACGTATGGAACGGTACACCAGACAGGGTCTGAGGGAGCTGACAGCATGTCGCACAGCCATGACTGACAGTATCCGTGACATTGTGGCTGCCATCCGTAATTTCACCGATGTCATAGACAGACGTTGTGGGGACATATTAGTCCGGTTCCACAACTACATGTCCATGAGCCAGGGTGATGGTGGATGGTTGAGGCATCGACGTGGGCATGTGCCAGCAACAGCAGCAGCTGGCAGTCGTTGCAGATGACAACAGGGCCACGGCCGCTCCCATAGTGCCAGCAGCAGCCCAAGCAATGCTGGGTCTGTGCTGTCATCAGACTGCCCCAGGAGACCACGTGCACGTGGCTCTGGCGAGGCCTGACAGGGATCTGTGTCCAGTCAATGAACACCTGCTTCTGATGACAGTACCCAGTCTGGGTTGGTACTGGATACGGTCCGTAGCACCCCTGCAAGGCACAGGTACTGTGTCTGTGGCCAGAGACACTGATCTGTATGACCTGACAGATACAGTCTGTGGCTGTCAACAAACACCAGTATATGGCAGCCATGAGGTGGAACATGCGAATTGACAACACCTAGGGCTACCGCATACACGCACACACTGCATCAACATTGCCCCACCTTCTACTGCTGTCCCTTACCAACACACATACACATACATGTCAATTGGTGGTATTGGTGGCTGACTCAGGCATACCAAGTTCACACCCTGTGCATATGATGAAACTGTGCCACCTCCTGCAATCTGTAACATCAGTGCAGGTACAGGTTAACATGTTGCTGATGCACAGGGTGACTACATAGACATGTAGTAATAGTATCATGTTGTTAACAGTACTGTGTGCTGATATAATTGAGGCTATATCCCAGCATGCCTGATGCAGTAAGGGTATGATTGTCATGTACTGTTGTCTACACCCATGGTAAGTACCATAGTGTATCATCTGCACATGTTGGCATACTGGTGGTAAGGATATCAACAGAAGGCTACATACATAGGTAGCACAGGGGATGAGGTAATGAAAGTATCGATACGCAATGATGGACATGTAAACTGCAAGTGGCATGTTGCCCACACTGGACTCTGCAATGCGGATGTATGAGGATGTTGATATGTGTGCAGTACTACACGACTGGTACAGGACACACAGGAGCACCCTAGCACTGCAAGCTCACATCTCATACCATGCTAGACAGCCCCAACACACAAAACTAACTGTCAAAGGAGGGAGAGTCCCCATACATGTCAGGGATACTGTGGTGGTAGGCCAGGTAGCATACATCCTACTAAGTATGGAACCACTGAGTGAAGGCTCAGTGTCTGTTATTTGACATGTGTATTACTGCAGGTATGAGCACCTGGGTTTCCATCCAGTTATTGTACATCCTGACGGTACATGGTCTGTACACTTGTGTGTGCTGAGACTGGACCCTAGCCATCTGACCTGTGTATTTCCATGTACATCTGTATAGTGCCTGCATATTTGCACTGTTACCTACTGGAAGTGGTACAGCTTGTTTGTTGTACAATGGACTACATGCAGCCCTGCTTACTGCAGCTTAGTTTGCATGCATGTTTGCTTGCAGTTACCCTGGAACACTGATCCCACCTGCAATGCAGAGTTACAGAGCTTCTGTGGACTCCTAGTGACATCTGCATAGCTTACTATATGTATGTCCATGTCTCACTTGACAGAACGTCACTGTTTGTCCTGTTCACATGTACGTTGCCTGTGACACATTGCATATGACTTACCGGGCATTTGTCCACGTGAGCAGTCATATATGCCAGTGCTAACTAATCACAGACACTACACCCTCCCATACTCACCTTCTGTTGAACCACCTGCTTCACTGGGGACAGCTTGCACCTGTCACCCCTGGGCTTTCGGATATTGGCAAAGGCTCTTGCTACCCCCATAGTGGCTTTTTTAGGCAAGGCTCAAAGGACAAACCCACCTTCATAGGTATCACAAGGGATAAGAATAAGAGTAATGCTACTCAATGCCAGAAGTCTAAACCTCAAGATGCATGCACTCAAAACTCTCCTTAGCATGGAGAACATCGATATCTGTGCAGTAACAGATACCTGGTTCAGGGCTACCAAGAGCACCCCAGCACTACCAGGTTATACCTCATACCATGGTTTTCAGCCCCAAAACTTGGACCGAACCACAAAAGGAGGGGGAGTATCGATATTCATCAAAGATACCCACACATCCAGGTTGGTGGCAAAGCATGAAGCATCAGAGACTATCCATGTGCAACTAACAGTGGGTAAAACTGCCTTCCAGGTTATAGCCTGCTACAGACCACCCTCCCAAACCCAGGAACCCCACTCGGCCTTCCTGAGAACACTGGAAAATATGAAGGTCTCTCCAAACACCATTATATTGGGTGACTTCAACTACCCAAACATAGACTGGGAGCATTACACTAGCTCCAACACCCTAGCCCAAAGGTTCCTATAATTTATAAACTGAAATGCTATGGAACAACTTATCACCACTCCCACAAGAGGGGAAAACATACTGGACCTGATCATCACCAACATGGGGACTCTATGCTCCACACCAAATGTGTATCCCTCACTGGTAAAATCAGACCATAAACTAATCTCACTGGATATTCACATCCCAACCCCACCCCCTGCCCAGAAAACCACAGTGAAGACCTTCTCTAAAGCAAATTCACACTCCTCAAAACTGAGGTGGAATCCGTCAAAGCCCCCGGGCCTGTGGGAAATATGGCCCAGACCACAGAATCCTCTATAAACGCATTCTATGGACAACTTCAGGAATGCATAGATCATGCGATCCCGAATAAAACCAAGACCCAATCCTCTAAAAGCAGACGTCCTGTCTGGTGGACTCCAGCCATAAACAAACTATGCAATAGAAGGAGGAAGCTACTACATGATGGAGCAAAATCCCAAAAAGGGAAGGCATCACTGATCAGTATTAACAAAAAACTACAGGCACTCATAAAATTGTCTAAGGCCAGCTTTGAGAGGAAATTGCACAGGACACTAAGGATAATCACAAGTCTTTCTTTAGTAATGTTAGGAACCTGGGTGGTAATTCCCAGATATGCTCAGAATTAGTCCAAAATGACAAAAGAAACACCGAACCCACGGACATTGCCAACATCCTAGCTGACAGGTTCAGCGCAAACTTCTCCCCCCTCCACACCAAAAGGGCAAATAGCTATCGCAGCAGAGTGCTGCCCCCCTGACATCTCAGATGCTCAGGTAAGCGCCGCCCTCTCCAAAGCAAAAAACACAGCATCAATGGGACCAGACAGTGTCCCGGGCTGTGTCCTACATGAACTCCAAGAAGAGCTAAACCCAAACATAAAACTACTGTTCAATCTCAGCCTTACTACAGGATATGTGCCCAAAGAGTGGCGTACAGCAACAGTGGTCCCTCTCCATAAAGGTGGTGCCTCAATGGATCCTGGAAACTATCGCCCCATAGGCCTGACTAGCTTGGTCTGCAAAGCTATGGAAAGGATCATCATGGACCTCATAAATAAAGATATTGGAGACCTACAGACACTGGATCCTACCCAGTTCGGCTTTGTTAAGGGCAGATCCTGCATCTTAAACCTGGTTGATTTCTTTGAAACAGTCACCAAGGCCATTGACGAGGGGAAGGTGGTCCACACAGCCTACCTGGACCTCGCAAAAGCCTTCGATACAATACCCCACTCGGGAATTATAGAGAAGCTCACCAGCTTAAAAATAAACCCCTATGTCACTAGATGGATTGCAAACTGGCTCAAGGACAGAACCCACATGGTTAGAATTGCTGGAGCCATGTCAGACTCCAAACCAGTTACAAGTGGTGTCCCACAAGGCTCAGTCCTAGGACCTCTCTTGTTCGTTATATATTTCTCGGAGGTACAGGCCAACACGGAAGGACTGTGGCTGACCAAGTTCGCAGATGACTGCAAACTGGCTGCCATAATCGACTCTCCAGCTGACACAAGCATCCTCCAAAAGGGCCTCATAGACACAGACAACTGGTGCCAGAGCCATGGCCTCAAGCTAAATGCCGAACAGTTTATAGTCATCCCCTTTGGCAAAAACAAAGTGCCCACAAATTACCACATACGTGGTAATCCATTAAGTACAGAAGAAGTAATTAGGGACCTGGGGACCCAAGTTGATAGCAATCTCTCATTTGACAACCACATGGCCAAAGTGGTTAGAAAAACATTTTATATAGCCCACCTCATCATGAAGGGATTCACATCTAGATCAGGGGAGGTCATTGTGCCTCTTTACTCATCCCTCAGCAGGCCTATAATTGAGTACAATGCCCCTGTTGGGATGTACCTTACCAGACACCTGCAGCAACTGGAAAGACCCCAAAAGTACCTCACCAAGAGGATCAAAGGGCTCAAACAGATGCCATATGCTGCCCGGTTTAAGAAACTCCAGCTCTACTCAGTGGCATACCACCTGTTCAGAGGCGATCTTTGCCTGACGTATAAAGCCATGTCCAACCCGGAATTAATGGACATGCTGCACCTCAGAATATCCAAATCCCATCGAGCTATGCTGAGAGACTTGAACCTCAGCACTGAAATAAATAGGACATGCTGGAGGGACAGATTCATAACCCAGAGGCTCCCTTCACTCTGGAATACAATCCCAGTCCAGGTTAGGCAGAGTCCTTCATTGACTATCTTCAAGAGGAATCTTGATGAGTGGATGGGAGATCGTAGGTCTACCCTGGGTATCACTTCTGTGTCACTGTTAGACAGAGGCACAGTATACTAACCTCGGAAAAGGGCATAGCAAATTAATTTAAAATGGGTGGCGAAAGCCAAACACATTCTGGCTAGGCTTATAAATGCCCTAGGGCAGATAGCCTAGTATGAACCTATGAACCTATGAACCTATGTACCTTGTTCCCCATTGGCCCTATGTGCTTTTAATCACCATGGCAATCACAATACTATGGTAGCATGTGCAAAGGTCACTTGTCAGTCACCTCTATGGTACAGTTGTGGAATATGTGTGTCATGTGGCAATGTCACAGCTGCCACATGTACACAGTCAACCCTCTCCCCTACACATGGATGTACAACACATGTATGAGATGCAACCACATAGCCAAACTGGGGACTAAGCACTACGAACCCAGTACTGGCATAACGTGTCAGGTGGCATGAAATACTACAGTGACTACAATACCAGTCTGATGTAGACCTACAGTGACAGCAATCCAAACACGTGAACACACTAGGCCATTCGTGGAGCCTCAGAATAGCATCCTGCCTGAGCAGCAGACAGCTCTGCAGCTGGCACACAGGCATGTGTTAAGCCAGAACACAGCACATGCAACACATAGCACGAAAATCCTGTGTGCCAAACAGTCACAGCCTGTACGGCTAGACAACACACCTGCTACAGTTGTGTTAGGTACCTTTATTGTCCGGTACAGTGAGTTCCCACTCACCAGGCTGGACAAGGTGAAGGTCACAGTGATATGCCCGTGGGGCACTATGGTCCACCACATAACACAAGCATACAGGTCAGTCAGAGGCATGGACACATATGACTCAGTCATTGTCCATGCCACTATGGCTGACCTGTGATGTACCTCCCTGGACTACATGATAGGGAACATGGAAGGGCTCCCTGAGCATGTGGCACAGGCTGGTATGACCCTGACCTTGGTTGGCATCATACCCTCACTAGGAATGCTGACGTATTACTGAATGCTGATGAATTACTGTAGCTACAACACCCTAGCTGAAAGGTTCCTAGCATGTAGTCACTGCATTGCTATGGAACAACTCGTTACCACTCCCACAACAGGTGAAAACATGCAGCACCTGTTCATCAACAACATTTAGACTATATGCCCCAGACCACATGTGTATCCCTCGCTGATAGGATGATACCATATACATCTCACACTGTATATACACATACCACATTTAGCACCTGCACAGAAGACCACAGTCATAATGTTATCCAGTGCAAATACCATGTATTCACATGTGGCAGGCATCAGACATGGGAACTATTGAAGGTCACAGGTACATATGTGTATTTGGCACACACATACATCATCTGTGTCCATTGCCATTACTGGTTTAATCAATGTCATGCATTATTGTGAACAACAACCCACACACATGGGCATTCTCTGTGACAAACACACACGTGGCATGTGTGGAATTCAAAGCCATAACTAACTGTGCTATGACAGTAGTGAGAGACACAGTAGCAGAGGGTGCTATTAGCATTACTGGGATATTTGGCCTCTTCCGCTGTACCTGTAGGGTGCTGACATCATCTCTGTGTAGAGATTGGAATATGCAGCAGCTGGTGTGTTGTACTGGTTGGCAAAAGGGTCAGATATCTCACAGATGTAATTGCACACACCCTATTTCCACCTCCCCCCACACACACACTTGCCATTTGAAGGATTCATACCCCTACCTAGCTATGTTATGACACTCAAGACGGATGCATTAGCAGAGTGCGTTTTTCACATTACTGGGAGGCTTTCCTTCTCCTGCTGTACTTATAGGGTGCTGACATCATCAGTGTTTAGAAAGGGGAATGTGCATCCTGTCGTGTGTTCTCCTACTTGCCAAAAAGGAAATTTCCCTCACACAGAATTGCAGGATTCAAATCCCTACATAACTATGTTATGGAACACAAGACAGACGCATTAGTGGAGTGCGCTATTCGCAATACTGGGAGGTTTCCCTTTTCCTGCTCTACTTCTAGGGTGCTGACATCATCAGTGTTTAGAAAGGGGAATGTGCATCCGGTAGTGTGTTCTCCTAGTTGCCAAAAGGGACATTTCTTTCATTCAGAATTTCACACACACTAACCCCCCTCGACACACATTGAACATTTGCAGGATTCAAGCCCCTACCTAACTGTGTTATGACACACGAGACAGACGCAGTAGCAGAGTGCACTATTCACATTACTGGGAGGTTTCCTTTCTCCTGCTGTACTTATAGGGTGCTGACATCATCAGTGTTTAGAAAGGGAAATATGCATCCTGTAGTGTGTTTTTCCAGTTGCCAAAAGGGATATTTCCCTCAAACAGACTTGCACACACACAAACCCCGCTCACACACACACACACACACACACACACACACACTGAGCATTTGCAGGATTCAAACCCCTACCTAACTATATTATAACACTTGAAGGAGATGCATTAGCAGAGCGCACTATCTGAATTACTGAGCCTTTGCTCTGCACCTGCAGTATTTATAGGGTGCTGACATCATTATTTCTACAGAGGTATGTACATCTAGTACTACCTGTCAGGTAAGGGATAGCATATATATATATGCATTTGCAGCCACCTACTTCAGGGTCAGATATGCACATCGCACTGGCAGGTTATGTTCTATACCATGCATCGTGACCACAGGACCTGTAACACACAACACAACCAGTTCGGACCACCCCTCCCACATCCAGGACACACACTTTGCTTCCCTGGGAACAGTGCCAAGATATGCAGGTGTTCACATACACCATTCCAGTTGTTAATGTCAGGTACAGGTATGTTGTGTGTGGGAACTACTCAGGCCTCTACAACATTACCCTACAGCCACTACAATTTGTGAGTCCATGTGCTATGGCAGGACCACTCACCACAGCCATAAGGGGGAATACATATTGCACCTGACCATCTGCAACATGGGTACTCACTGTTCCACACCAGAGGTAGACCACCATTGTTGATATCTGGCCATACTCACCTTTCCCTGGACATCCATATCCCATCCCCACCCCCAGGCAAGGTTGTTACTGCAAACAAAGTGTATTTATCAAAAGCAGACTTTACACTTGTGAAGACTGGGGTGGAAGACTTCAAAGGACCCATGCTGGTGGAGTATACAGGCCACTCTGCATAATCCTTGACAATTGCATTCTATGAGCATGTGGAAGGTTTGCATTGATCATGCTATCCCAAATATACCCATGACTGCTCCACAACAGGACACCTGTCAGGTGTACACCAGCCATATATGAGCTGTCCAACAGACAGAGTGAGCTAATACATTGCAGAGCAGTAGCCCACAGAGGGAGGACATCTCTGAACAGTACTGGCACGAGACTTCAATCCCTCATAATCATCACGACAAAGTGTTGACAGTGAAATTGTCCAGACAATGCAGATAAGGCTCCCCTCAGTCTGTTATTGACACCCACTTACTGTTAGAGGTCCTCAGCAACCCTCCTCCAGCACACACCAACAACATGGATGTGGCTTAGCAAATTCAACCCCTGGGATCTCCACTGTGTCCCTGCTTGACAGAGGCACAGCACACTAGCCTCACACGGTGCCTTATGTGACCTACTTTACAGTGGCACAGTAGCCTACTGTACTGGGGAGGCAGACGCCAAGCACACTTTGGCTAAGCTGTTATTCCTTAGGGCAAACAGCCTAGTGTTGACCTCTACACCCATATGTTTAATTGTCAGATGCACAATATTTGTTGCTGATAGACTGTTTGCAGGTCTTTATTGCCATAGCATTCCCTGTTTCTATGAACAACTTGTGTATCTGTGGAAGATGTTTGAATATGGGAGGGATCCACTATATCACATATGTCTCTGTAGTCATTTAACTGTGTGCACTGGGCAGATTGCTGTAATGTGGTTGGTTCCTGGAATAACATGTACAAATACCAGATATGTGTGGCCAAATGCTAAACTGAGATTTGGCCTAAGTGTGTGAGCATGCCCAGTTCAGGCTTCCCATGGCATGTTGCCTGACATATGTCTCATTTATCAAAGTGTGCGAGTATGCCCAGTGTGAGCTTTCCATATGTTGAACTCTGCAGCCCACCACATTTGTGGATGAGTGTGAACTTCAACAATATCTCACGTTTATGGTTGTGTGTTGTGTGTCATGTTGTGTAGTTACTGTCCAACTGCTTTGTGTCTGAACACAACAGGGATTATACTCTGCCTGCAGGGTTTGCATGGGATACTTTGCATACAGTTGTCAACATCCTTTCGTATTGACCTAACACTGTAGTACCGTATAGTGTACTAGTTCAGTACTTTCACTGTGGTGGACAGTATCCTGGCCTTTAGTCCTATCACTGCTTTACATTTTCATAGTGAGCACAACAGCCTGGTTAGGGGCCAGTTGTGCACATCTGACCATGTTGCATTATGTTCAGATATGAACTAATTAAGCCAGGCTTGTCCAACATTGGTAGTGTATTCCACAACATAGGTGTACATTGGCAAACACTAGCGATGTGCCCTAGGCCATTTCTAATGCTAGTTGGAGAGTGTGTTTGTCCTTCGAAACACATTGTAAGGGGAGTTTGCCATGACATATGTCATGGTTAGTATACTGTGCCTCCGTCTACCCGTGACATAACAGTGATACCCAGGGTAAACCTACCATCTCCCATCCACTCATCAAGATTCCTTTTGAGGAGAGTCGATGAGTGACTCTCTGGCTAACCTGTACTGGGAGTTTACTCATGAGTGGGGGTGGCTTCTGTGTTATGGATCATTCAGTACAGCTTGTCCTATGTATGTCAGTGCTGGGGTTCAGGTCTCTCATGTGCATAGCTCACTGCCATTCAAATTGTACAAGGTGCAGCATGTTCATTGATTCCAGCTTGGACATGGCTTTGTACATCAGGCACAGCTTGCCTCTGGGTGGGCAGTATGGCAGTGTGTGGAGCTGCAGTTTGTTTAATCAGGCAACACATGGCATCTGTTCAAGCTCTTTGATACTCCTGGTGAGGTACTTTTGGGGACTTTACAGTTGATGGAGGAGTATGCTGAGGTACATCCCACAGGGGCTATTGTAGTCAATTGTAACGCTGATGAAGGATGACTGCAGAGCCACAATGACATCCCTTTATCTAGATCTGACAACCTTCAAGATAGGTGGGTATATGGTATGTTTCTGTAACCACTACAGCCACATGTTTGTCCAATGCAGGATATCCATCATCTTGTGTCCCTAGGTCTCTCTGTACATGTTAAGTACTTAATGGGTTAACACCTATGTGGTAATTGGTGGGCACTTACTGTATTTCCACAGGTGTTGACTATACACTTTTCTGCAATTAGCTTGCTGACATGGCTATGGCACCAGTTGTCTGTTTCTATGTGGCCCTTTTGTGGGATGCTTGTGTCAGCTGGAGGGTCAGATATGGTGGCCAGTTTGTAGTCCTCTGCAAACATGTTCAGACACAGTCCTTCCATGTTGGCCTGTACCTATGGGACATATATACCAAATGAGAGAGGTCCAGGACCAAGCCTTGTGGGATGCCAGTTATATCTGGTTTGTAGTCTGACATGGCTGCAGCATGTCTGACCATGTCAGTTCTGTCCTTGGTCTGGTTTGCAACCCCTCTACTGACATAGGGGTTTATATTTAAGCTGGTGAGCCTATCTGTAATGAACACGTGGGGTATTGTATGGAAGCCTTTGCAAGGTCCAGCCACGCTGTGTGGACCACATTGCCCTCATCAATGACCTTAATGACTGTTTCAAATGAGTCAAACATGTTTAAGGGGCAGCATCTGCACATAAGAAAGCCACACTGGGTAGGGTCCGGTGTCAGTAGGTCCCCAATATCTTTATGTCTGCGGTACATGCTGATCCTTTCCATAGCTGTGCAGACCAAGCTTGTCAGGATTCTGGTGTGGTAGTTTGCAGTATCCATTCAGGCAACACCTTTGTTGAGAAGGACCACTGTTGTTGTACACTGCTCTTTGGGTACATATCCTGTGGTAAGGCTGACATTGAGCAGTAGTGTGATTTGACATTCCATTCTTCTTGGAGTCCATGTTGGACTCAGCCCAGGACACCATCTCATACCATTGCTGCTGTGTGTTTTGCTTTGTAGATGCTGGCTGTTACCTCAGCATCTGCAATGTCAGGGGGCCAGCAGTCTGCTGGGATAGATATTTTGCATTGTGGGGGGGGGGGTTGCACTGCACCTGTCAGGTTGTATGTTGGCAATATGTGTGTGTGTTTGGTATGTTGTTTGTAATATTTGAGTGATTCAGAGCATATCCATGAATTCCCAACAAGTTTCCTACCATCAGTTGAGAAAGCCTTGTGATTATCCTTAGTGTCCTGTACAATTTGTATCTTCATAGGTTCATACTAGGCTATCCACCCTAGGGCATTTATAAGCCTAGCCAGAGTGTGTGTGGCTTTCGCCACCCCTTGCTATGTGAATATTATGGCCATTTATGATTTACTTTACTGTGCCTCTGTCTGGACGTGACACAGTGAAGACCCCCAGTGTACATCTATGATCATCCATCCACTTGGCAAGATTCCTGTTGCAGAGTGTCAGTGAGGGGCTCTGCCTAACATGGAGTGGGGTTCTGTTCCAGGGTGTAGGGAGCATCTGGGTTATGTATCTGTCCCTCCTGCACATCCTATTTCATTATGTGTTGAGGTTGACATCTCTCACTCTCACAGCTCCAATGGCTTTGGGTTTTCTGGGGTGGAGCATGTCCTTTACTCCTGTGTTGGACATGGCCTTGTACAACAGGTATACAATGCCTCTGTGTAGGCAGTATGTGACTGCATTCAGCTGGGGTGTCTACAGCCAGGCAGCATATGACATATATTTGAGACCCTTTATCCTCTTGGTGAGGTACCTTTGAGGTCTTTCTAAATGCTGCAGGTGTCAGGCAAGGTACATCCCAAATGAGGCATTGTACTAGATTATGTGTCTGATAAGAGAACAGTACAGGGGCACAATGACCTCTGTTGATGTAGATGTGAATCCTTTCATGATATGGTGTCCAGTATAGACAGTCTTCCTAGCCAGATTGGCAATGTGAGTGTCACATAACAGGTTACTGTCCACTTGTGTCCCTAGGTCCCTGATTACTCCTTCCATACATAATGGTTTACCACCTATGTGGTAATTTGTGAGTACCTTGTTTGGCATTTTGTGGGACATTCATACTGTCCAGTGTCTTCAGGATGGCTGTGTGGGGTTCCTGTGTGTGAGAGTGTGGTCTGTAGCATGCTACAGACTGTACAGCAGTTTTGCCTATGGTTAGGTGCACATGGGTGGTCTCCGATGCTTCGTGCATTGTCAGTTACCTGGACGTATGGGTGTCTGTGCTAAATATGGATACTCCCCCTCCTTTTATGTTTTGGTCCAGGTTTTGGGGCCATAACGCATGATATGAGGTATAACCTGGTAGTGCTGGTGTGCTGTCAGGAGGCTTGCAGCAGGTTTCTGTCACTGCACAGACATCGATGTTCTCCATACTGGGGAGGGCCTCAGGAGCATGCATATTGCAGTTTACACATCTGGCATTGGTCAGCATTACCCTTATGTTTCTTTCCACTTATGTTTTCTAGGGTGGTGGGTTAGTCTTTTCAGCCTTGCCTACGAAAGACTCTATGGAGGTGGCAAAAGCCTTATCCAATATCCAGATGCCCAGGGATAACAGGTGCAAGCCATCCCTGGAACAGCAGCGTGGCTTGTCAAGCATGACATCCCAAGCAGACAGACATTGGATCCCCTTGGAATGACACCAGTAATTGTGCCACTTGTTAAAGCTGATCATTCTGTGTTTGTACTGTGGCATCATTCTTGGTGAGGGTAGGATGCTGCAAACAGTCAGTGTCATACCGGCCTGGACTACATAATCGGAGAGCTCATCTACGTCTCTTTTCATGTAGTCCAGGGAGGTACATCTCATGTCATTCACGCCAGCATGGACAATGACTGCATCATATTTCTACTTGCTTTGGGGTGACCTGCTTACTTGTGTTCATATGTGTAGGATATTGTAGCAGCCTACAGGCAGCTTACTGTACCCTTTCCCTTGTTCAGTCTGGTGAGCGGGACAGCAGTGTGTCTGACTAAGGAGTCACCTATTACAACTGTATCAGGCATGTTGTTTCTCCTTCTGGCCTATGACTGTTTGGCACACCAGCTTTGTGTACTATGTGTTGCATGTGCTATGTTTGGAGGTTGTGGTTGCTTGGGTGTCTGCTTTGGAGGCCTCTGTTGGTGTGGTGTGTTTGTAATTAGGGCATCCAGGTATGTTTTTCTGTGTTTATGTCTTTGGTTTGCAGTTATGATAGGTCTATGTGGGACTGGGATTGTGGTGTGTGTGGTTACCTTCTCCTCCTGACTAGTTTTGACAGTACTGAGTTGAGGGAGCTCAGCCTTCGGTTTGGATAAATGGTTGCATCTCTCACATATATTTGTATTTCTTGGGGGGAGTTGAGGGTTGTCTGTGTACTTGGGGCAGGTGTAACATTGCCTCAGGATTCACAGATTCAACTTGTTGTAGCTGGCCTTAGTGGATTGTATGTATGGACATATTTTATTGCCATACTACTGATCAGTGATTACTTCCCTTTTTATGTTTGCTCTATTATGTAGTAGCTTCTTCATTCTCTTGCATGGTTTGGTAATGGCTGGAGTCCAGCATGCCAGATGCCTGCGTGTATGGCATTGTGTCTTGTTTTTCTTTGGGATTGCATAATCCAAGCATTCCTGGCTGTGTTCATGGAATGCCTGTATAACAGGTTCTGAGGTGTGGCCCATATTTTGCACCTGCACAGGGCCTTTAATGGATTCCACATCAGTTTGGAGGAGTGCAACTTTTGCTTTACACATGTTTTTCACTGTGGTGTTCTGGCCAGGGACTGTGGTCAGGATGTGTATATCCAGTGTGATTACTCTATGGTCTGGTCTTACCAGTGAGGGATACACTTCTCATCTTGCCATCCAGTACCCATGTTGCTGATTATGACATCCAGTATGCTTACCCCTCTTGTGGGAATGGTACATTGTTCCTGGGCATTTTAGTTTATGGATTCTAGTAACTTTTCTCCTACAGTGTTGGAGCTAGTATAATGCTCCCAGTCTATGTCTGGGTATTTTCAGTCACCCAATATAATGTGGTTTGGAACGCTTGATATATTCATGAATTCCAACATAGGCTAGGTGCAGTTCCTGGTGTTAGGATGGTAGTCTGTAGCAGGCTATAAACTGGGAGGCAGTTTTAGCCACTGTTACTTGACCATGGCTAGTCCATGCTGCTTCTTGTTGTGGTACCAACATAGGGGTGTGGTTATCCTTGACAATTATTGCTAGTCACCCTCCTTTTGTAGCTTGTTCCATGTTTTGAGGCTGTACAGCACAGTATGAGGTGTAACCTGGTAGTGTTAGGGTGCTGTTGTGAGCCTTGACCCAGTTTTCTGTTACAGGACAGATATCAACATTCTCCATACTGGGTGAGTTTAGGCTGCATGCATCTTGCTGTTTAGACTTCTGGCATTGGGTAGCATTACATCTAGGTTCTTATGCCTTGTGATACCTATGGAGGTGGGTTTGTGTTTTGAGCCTTACCTATTCAGGGCACGCTGTGGCTAACAACAGACTTTGCCAGTATCCATAAGGCCTGGACTGATAGGTGCACACAACCCCTAGCAGGTGGAGCATCATGTCATGCCCAGAATATCATCCCAGGCTGGCACACATTGGATCCCCTTTGACTAACTTCAATACTTCAGCCAATTATTGCAATTGATCATCTCACCATCATATTGTGGCATCATGCTTGGTGAGGGTAGGATGTTAGTCAGGGTCCTCAAGTGTGCATATACTACATGGTGTTACATTGCTTAACACATGGCATTCATGCCTCAGGTGGTGCTGCAGGGCTGCCTCTGTCGGATGCACATATTACACTCCCTGTACATGTTTGAGAGCAGGTTATGTCATTTTAGGCATCCATGTTATTATATGAGTGAGTCAGAGAGAGGTATCATTCCCAGGGTTCCTACTGAGCCAGTGCATGTGCTATGCATTGCCTCTTTGCCAAGGCCAGGGCATACTGGGCACACCTCCTTCTGCCTACTGGGGCAGGCTCAGGTTGTTCCTCCTCTGAGTCATGCTCTGCCTGTGATGGCCTTAGCAATGGTGGGGGGCTGTTTGGCCCGGCCCTATGCTGGTCCTGCTGCAGCTGCTTTCGCAAGATCATATTATGTAGCATAGCACATACCATGACAATTTGGGTACATGTAGTTGGTGTGTACTGCAAGGCTCCACCAGATGTGTCCAGACACCGGAACCGTGACTTGAGCAGCCCAAACACACGCTCTATTACATTATGTGTTTGTGCGTGTGCCTCATTATGGCGTTCCTGTTCAGGTGTGTGTGCGTTTCCTGATGGGTGTCATCAGCCAGAGCTCCAGTGCATAACCTGCATCCCCCACTAGGTGTCCATGTGGGACGTCCCTATTGGCAAATGTCTGGTACAGCTGCGTCAAATTCCAGATATGGGAATCATGGTAGCTCCCAGGGCAGCCAGCACACACATTCATTATTATGCCCTGGGCATAACAGATGACCTGGCAGTTGATGGAGGGGAAGCCCTTGCGGTTAATGTAGGCCCTACCCCACTCACTGGCTGGTGCTTTGATGCATATGTGCGTGCAGTCTATTGCACCCACTACCTCAGGGTATTCCGCTATTTGCTGGAAGAGATGCATATTTCTGGCCAATACCTCACGGGCATTGGGGAAATATACATGATCACTGACATGTGCTGACATGGCATCCAGGAACTGGTCAGTACCCTGGAGGCTAATGCCTGTGATATCCCCATCATATCACCAGTTGGTCTCTGGACGGTACCTGTTGCTAGTATTCTAATGCCAACACATACCTTGGTTTCCACTGGGATGGGTTCCCCTCTGTTGGTTCTGTGTGTGAGGCGTGGCCTGCACAGCTCGACAATTTGCTGCAGGAGGTCTCTGTCCACTCTATAGTGCTCTACTATCTCCAGCTCATGTAACCCGTGGTAGGTGACCCTGGGCCTGTACACTCTTCTCCGTCTCCTCACTGTGGGTTGTCTGGCACCATCTGCATTGTCACCACCCTCAGCAAGTAGCCTATGTCTCCTTATGACAGCTATAGCAGCCCCTAGCATTTCTGCTCTGAGTTCAGCTTTTTCAGTTTTCACTTCTAATAGCTTACTCCTGTCTTGCAGTGTCTCTTGAGAGAAACATCCTGCACTGCTGTTTGCAGAGACTTAAGTGCTTGGCTGAGCTACTATTCTTCCTGTGTAATTGCCTGCTTCTAATTGTTTTCACCTGCTAGCTCCAGCAGTATTCCCTGCTAGCTTTCTACTATTTCTGTTGCTTCCTTTTTCCTTTCTGTTTCCTCAGGGGGGAGCAACGTGCATACCAGCAGAAACACACTCACAGTGGCTTACATGCACGCACACATGCTTACACGGTTTACAATCGTCTTATTCGGGTTAAAACATGCGCACACCAGCGCAAACAGTCTTACAAGTCTGCCAACAGGCTCCCACATGCTCAGTCTGCCTTACACGCATGCACACTGCCCTACTCATGCTTCATGGTGTGCACACGTGTGCATGCACGCCCAGCAAGAAACTTTGGTGTAAGCAACAGTGTACACCTTCCATTTCTTGACTTTCCCATGCTTATGTTGTGGCACTCCTATTTCCATGATATGTGTCTGACATCTGTCATGTAACACTGACCTCCAATGAACTGCATTTCTTTCTACCATTCCCCCCTGTGATGTCACCTATCTCCTACTCTATTCCTCCCCCTTATGTATCTCTTAAACTACTCAGAATGTGCTCATTTGCTATGTGACAGTGGAATTCAGTATCCTAACACTCATTTACATCAGATTGTCTTAGACTCAGCTTCCCCCCTTAGCAACCACTAAACAGTGGCCATGTTGTTTTTGTTCTGCTGGTCCCTGCATTGTAAATCCATGTATTGCATAAAACCCACATTTGTGGGTTTATAACCTTCATTTTTATGTTTTATACAGCGCAGCCCGTTTGCGCGGGGCTGCACTGAGAATATTCATTTTTCATATTTGCATCAGGGTACCTTGCCAGTGGCCACATATTTGGCCATTGGCATGCTGCCTGACACATATGCACCCTTTATTTGGAGCTGACATGGCTCCATTGTGTTTTTTGCAGAAACGTACTCAGTTGTCAACTGAGTACATTTCTGCAGCTAAAACGGCTCTTACACGGGCTGCTTTGGGCTTCGTGGATTGCTAATCTACCTCATTTGCATGCCTTTGGGCTGCAAGTGAGGTGATTAGCATATCCACGCCCACTCCATGTAAGAGATGTTTTAGCTGGTCTCTTATACGGACTTTAGGGCTGTTCCTGGATCGCGAAGGCTGCGTGGAGTCTTACACTACTCTTAGACTCCATGCAAGCCTTTGTGAATCCTGCCCTTTGTGTTTGTTGGTCTGTGTGCCAAATCTATAAGAGTAGTTTCAGGGAGGATAATATTTTTATACCATCAATCCCAATTAGGTTTCTGTCTTTTATGTAGTTGTTCAAGTGCTTGGCAACACGGAACATCTTAAAGGGCTTAGAGCTTGTAGTATTTGTGGAGGACAGGATACAATTAAAATCACCTTCTAATAGTAACTCACCTTCAGACTTTAATGTTATGGTGTCTAAATGTTTTTTCACAGTTTTAGTTCCAATACCCAGTATCCAGTAGGTTTTTGCAAAAGTGTACATCTTTTTATCTAGTTTATGTATGACTAAAGCACATATACCATCATTGCTTGAGTATGAGTCAACTATTTTTGGAATTCTCATTAATTTCCTGTATAAAATTAGGACACCTCTTATTTTGTGGTTGTAGTTTGAACTTACCAAAATCTTATAATCCTTAAAGGTTAATTTATTTAGATCTTCTGTTACTAAGAGGGATTCCAGAATGAATGCAAAATCTGCTTTATGTGGCATTAAATATTTGTTGACACTATTCCTTTTCATGGGGCTGTTCAACCCATTGACATTAATAGATATAATGGTAAATATTATCATTTGATGGAGACTGCTCTTATAAGTAAAACTGAAAAGTGCTTTCCTTGATTCATTATGACAAAAACATTTTTTAAAACCGTTATGGACAATTTAAAAACTCTAAATTTGGAAATAAAACTATATTTTTATATAACCTTCTGCATGGATAAAGTATATCCAGGCTTACTGTAGCTCTCACAGAAGCCACAAACTAACCATCTCATGACATCTAGTGAGAATTCCTAGGTACTGTAGATAAATAGCAAACAAAAGGGAAACTGCATGTACATTAAAAACATACAAAAGGAAAAATGTAACTTAATATACTATGTATGCATGAACTAAGAATGTGAAGCTGTATACAATTTCTTAAAATTCTTTTAATCTAAACATGTCAACTAAAATAAATTGATTAATCCTTATAATTATTTGTTGCTATGAGTAAATACAGGACTGTAGTGTCATTAAAGCAGACAGGAAAAAAGATGCATTTAAAACTGTCACTGTCAGAAACATATTTGTATTTCTTATTTAAATATAAATGCAATTCAGATTAAATAAATCACTATTTACAGTAAAACATATGCTTATAAGATGTTTTAGATAAAACATATTTGCTTCTTTCAGCTTTTTCTGGTTAGGGGTCGCCACAGTGGAACTCCAGTCTGCTAATGATTGGCAGTGGATTCTTTTTTTTATGGTGCCGAGTTTCTAGTCCAATGTTCAACCTTCAAAGAAGGCATGCCCATTCACATGCGCACCTACCTGTATGTCTTTAATGTCATTCGACCACAGGAAGGACATGCAGACTCCACACAGAAGGTACTCCAGCCAAGAATCAAACAGGAGAACCTCTTGTTGTGAGGTGACAATGCTAACCACTGTGCCACCATGGTCCGATTGCTAAATGAATGAAAACGCATTTCAAATGATCATTCTTGAATGTGATTGGCTGTTACAGTTCAGTGAAGAGAAACAGGTTCAGAGGTCATGCCTACTTCCTGGAAAACAGCACAGATTGTTTCTCATGAGTCTGTGAGCTAACTGAAGCTTTTAAAAGCTTGAGCTTGTCACAAAAGTTGTCAAAATTAGATCAAAAAAGTAAGTAGGCAGGAATTTTCTAGTGAAGTGAAGCTTTTAAGCATAACTTGTAAAATTATGAATATTTAAAATAAAGGCTCCAAATTACCAACCATACACAGCTATAAGATATATTAGCTAAATGGAGCACATTGTAGGAGTTCAGTTAAGTAGCAAATGTATATATAATAATAAAATGTCACAATTTTCTTTTCAATTACCTAACAGTAACGCAGTAAGCATTTCTCTCTCCTGAAGTGATTAAATACTATTACACTAGGACTAAAACAGAAAGGGAAGGCAATACATGAAGAAATAAGTATAGGATATAAAAGAAATAGATATAAATATATGAAATGAGTAAGTGGTTTTATACCATTTCACTAGTGCTATGCAATGTATATAAAGAGATAAAATTATAAAATAGTTTGTAGTTAGATAAGATTTTGGTTTACTTGAATTTTGAGGAATATATATTATTTATAAAGTTTGCATGGTTGTGGGAAGGATAACAGGAGAGAAAAAATTACATTACCTTCTGTTTATGATACCACATTATTCAGAAGGGAGAAAAAAACTTATATGAAATATGAAGATATGTATAATCATTTGTCTCTGGGTTTCTATTCTTCTTTAATAGTCCACTTATTTTTTGAAGCCTGTCTTTTTAAGTTCATTGAAGACTCTATGGGTTCAGGTTGAGTTAAAAGTTTTTTTCTGGACAAATGCGGATGCTTCTTCGAGAAAGTCAAAAGTTTTCTTTCCTTCTGGCAGGGAAAGTCTTATTCTTGCTGGGAATATGAGCTGTGCTTTGATTCCTTCCTTTTTTAATGATTTTATTAGAGGGACACGTGCTCTTCTTTTGGACATTACACGGGGTGAAAAGTTGGTTAGCCTATACAAAGTGTTAAACTGGTCTTAGATCGTAATTTGTCTGTAGCTTTCTAGATTCAGGTTTAGGTAGCACAGTCTCTAATTACACTATGATGTTAAAGTGGAAGGAGGACTTGGCTAAAGGGCTATAGGAATGATTTTAATGCTTTTATTGCTCTTTACAGAGCCACCCTGTGTAACTACTCCCTTGCCCCAAACCACCTGATTACATATAAATAAGAAATGTTTTTGAGGCTTTTCATTACACTCAACTAGGATAGCTTGTTTGTGTGCTTCAATAAAGGATATTCCATTTTTAACTCAACTGTGGACTACCTACTGTTTTCTATTTGATTATTTTGGAGCACAGATTTTACAGTTATAGTTTACAATTTGATTTTTATTAAGTGAACTAAGTGTATAACATAATTTGGGAAGTAAACATCATACCCTCCACACTGCAAAGTTTCTTCTTGGTTTGATTTTGGCTAAAAAAAACAGTGATTTGTTAAATTGTGTACAACAACAGCATGCAGTTATTCTTGTATTATGCAATGTTATTTAATCTCTTAATAGTATTAAGTCACAGAAATAGTTTTGCCAGTCTAGATTTTATTAGGGAATTGGGTAATAATTTTCTACAACTGGGGTGGAGGGCATTAGGTGACTGGTTATTCTTTCTAGAGGATTGAATAGCCATCAGACATCAGTATGGTTATTGGTGAATTTTTTGCTCACCTAAGGAGATTTATTTCCTAGCCCAGGAAATACCTCTAGAGCTTCATGGGGGGTAGATCATCAAGAACAAATGGGAAGAGTTAATAGTGGAGGTAAGCTACACTGGAAAGAATGCAGAAAGTGGCTTGCTGCAGTTCAAAAAGGTGTTCTTTTTGTTCCTCAATTTGGAGTTGAGGGGCACAGAAACAGAACCTGTCTGACTCCTTGCTTGCTACTCAACTCACTGTAGTAGATAAGACAGCTGCAGCTCGGTGTTCAACTGTTAACTTATAGAAAAATGACACTTAGAAGTGTGCATCTGCCAATTACTACACAAACTAAAAAATACTGCTTTATCACAATCAGCTAGCCAGTCATCGTGTCAAACTAGTAGCTTTGTGAAATGTAAAGGTTCATATATCTTGTGATCTGCCATACTTTCTTATTATTTGTAAGAATAACATTTAAAAAAGTGAGTAAAAATGTTTAATATCTCCTTATGTCTCCTAGTATGGCAAATATAAAAATAACAAAAAAATGGAGGGACCAGTAGAAATGAGTAAATATGTGCAAACAGTGTTACTAAGTAAATTAGGTTTTTCTGATTAAATAAATGGAGAGCACTGAATAACACATCATTTCTTTCTGGTTAGACAGTAAAAAATATTTCCTGACAACCCAATAGTTTCTAACAGTACAACCACAGAAAGTACACAGAGTTCAACATGCCATTATAGTCTATAAATGCTACAGGATAAGTGAGAATTCAAGTACTAGACTGAAGATGTTTTCCGATAAGATGTTGCTTATTCTTCAAACTATGTAGACAAGTGCACTTGGTTCATAACGACCCTGGGATGATGCATCAGGTGGAAGGAGTAGAAATGATTGAGATGGAGAAGGAAAAGGAGCTGTTGAGCATATCCTGAGCGCAGCACCCGCAGCAGAACGGCAGGATGTGCAGCAGCAAGCCGAATGCTTTGGTGTATCCTCAAGGAGATACGTTCCGAAACAAAAAGGTGACACTTTAACTTTGCAGGGCCCTGGTCTCACCATACATTGTGTACTACATGCAGTTGTAGAGGTTATATCAGGAAAGGACAGAAGGGTACTTAATGGAATTCAAAAGACGTATACCTGAAAGAGTGAGAGGAAGGAATATCACCAGTAGCTAGAGGAGCTACAGCACAATTAGAAGTGAAAGACAAAGCTATCTTTATTGACAAGAAGTGCAAAACTGATACAAAAAAATAAGTAAAATGCGTGAGTTACTTTGTGAGATGTTAACCACGTACTTGAGAATAGCTTTCCTTAAAAAAAAAAAAATTCTTCACAGAATTCTAAATAATTGGAATGACTATACTGGCTGAAATTCAATAAATCTCAATAGCCTTTGGTAGGCGAAATGCCCAGGAGGCATAAAATAGATGTCTGTCATCACAAATAGTCTGTTATTGCAAATGTTGAAAAACAACTGACATTATTTTCAGTTTATAATTTGCAGTTTATATGCCATTGAGTGCAATTTATGAAAAAGGTACTTTCAATTTATAATTTGCAGTTTATATGCCAGTGAGTACAATTCATGAAAAAGGTACAGTGCTCAAATTACTCTTTGAGAAAGTAAATAGAAATGCAAACCAGTAGCAATGCATTACTCACGGCATTAGTAGAACAGTTTCAACATAAACAGAAGATACTGCATATTATATTAAACTGACTACTTGACAAGAAACCAAAATGCACAGAGACAAATTTCAAAAAAAAGTATTGCACTAAAAGAGACTTACACAACAGCAACAACAATGCAAATTACAGGTCCCTATATTGGGGCAAAAATTATTATATGGTGTATGATACCAAAAGAATGTATTAGCTGTATAACATCAGACTTTGATTGAGATTATGATGAGAACTGACTCAAGAAATTATTCTCATAAAGCATAAAAGCAAAATCACAACACACTGGCAGAAAAAAACTAAACAGCAAGATTTATTTTGGTTATATAGTATTGTGATCTAACAGAGTACAGTGAAATATTTCTAGTTTCATGCTACGCATCATTTGCAGTGTTCTGCCATACATGGCCACTCTCATTTTGTCTATTGGTCTTCTTCCATTTACATATTAACCCTTATATTTAAGTGTCAGCCATACAGCAAGCTGATATGCTACCATTTTAGCAATCACATATCTGAATCTTCTCCAGCAGTGACAACATACACCTATACTGACTAATTTAATAATATATCCCTTTTCTGTATTTTACTTGTCATAATATATAATTAATTCAGTGAGTATCTAAGAGTTTGCAGATACCAACATTAAATGAAATAAAAAACAAAATGGGTAGAAACTTTCCTGGAATTGATTTTTAGTATCAGCTTTAATTTAAATAATTTGGAGTAAAAATACTGCAGTTTTCTTCTCCCAGCATTGATAAGCAAGCTCAAGTAACAATCACTGAAGTGATATGCCATTTCACTGACTATTTTTGCATTTTTACTGATCAAGTGTTTTAGTGTTCGCCTGAGTATAGTATAGTGTATTTATATTTTATATTGTATATTCATGTGGCTTGCATGAATATTGCTTATGCCTGAAAATCTGGGTCTATATCACTTCATCAAAACCCAACTTCCATGAAAAGACGTTCATCAAACACAAATCAGCAAACAGCCATTCATTGAACTTTCTCATCAGTGAACCTGTTTCCCAGGGAAGTGAGCTAGTTGTCCAACATACTGAGCGATACACACACTGCAGTATAGCAAACCCACCAAAGTTGGAGGCTACACCCCCTACACTCCCTACTTATATATACCAACTCCAAGATCGCACTACAGTGGGGAAAAGTGCAAATGTCCATATGTTGGACAACTAACTCACTTCCCTGGGAAAAATGTTTGCTTATGTGAATGCTTGATGAATGGCTGTTCACTGATTTGTGGTCAATAAATGGCTGTTTGCTGTAGTTGGGTTTTGAAGAACAGATATAGACCCAATAATCTTTTATGTTTAGCCAGCATACCAACCTAACAGACAGAGGAAATTAAAAAAATATTTTAAAAATGTGCAACGTGGATGGACATTTGTCTGATTCTAGCAGTCTAGGTAGTGTCAAATTAGTTTAATTTCTGTGTT